>NC_073377.1:122479217-122751717 GCF_028641065.1 Leucoraja erinaceus | reverse complement strand
CTATTTGATCTTATTTGATTGTGCACGCCAGTATGATTGCATTCGTCAAAACAGGGCGGACCATGTGAAGGTTACAATCTCCCACCCCTCTAATTAATGAAAGAACAGGAGTTAAATCTCATTTACAAATGGATTTATACTGGTTAAAGCACATAAAAGTGTCTTGTAAGTAATAGAGTGTTTGGGAAAAAAAGGGCAAAATATTTATTTTTCAAAAGAGACTGTAGATGCAGAAAGAAAAAAAAAATAGAGTGCTGGAAGAACTCAGCCAGTGAAGCAGCATGAATGGAGACAAAAGGTGCAAGTCGACTTTCTGCGTTGAGACCATGCATCCGGATTTGCATCCTACCCTGCATCATAACTTTTTCCTAATATTGATTTAGGTACTTTGTGGAAAAATTCCACCCAGAAACCAAATGATGCCCTCAGTTCTCCATTATCTTTATGAGCATGCAAATTCATGATGGGCTATTTCTTTCAAATGTATTCTATCTATTTGGGAAAATATTTAAATGAGGAAAGCTGGACAAAATAGATGATTTTTTTAAAATGTGGGATGAAGAAAGAAGAGCTAAAGGATTTCAAAAACGACAATGCAAAAGAGGTAATCACAGAATTCCGGCATGCCACTGTCGTATCCCAACAGCAGGCCTGGCTCACCTGTCGTAGAACTGGTATCCCGACCGGAGAGGGAAGCCCTGCGAGTCGCGGCTGCGTTTCAACTACAGGCCTGGCTTGCCTGCCATGGAGGGCGGTTGGACGCTGGATTAAGGGCCCGGTAAGAAGAACCAGGGGATGTTGCCTTCTGCGTCCTCAAGGTCAGCTGCAGGAAGCGGTTCCTAGGGAAAAAGGGCAATGCAAGGAGAGGGACAATGGGTCGCACGGCAACTGGTATGGAGGCAACGGCTGCAACTGACTTGCAGCCAGCTGCAGCTGGGATTTTAAAATGCTGCCTCGTGCTTTTTGTCTCAGTGGGCAGTTCTGTACATTCTATACTAATCAGGGGAATGTGCTTAGGTATGGTGATAGTCTTGTTGCGCTGTATGCAAAAAAAAGTATTTTATTGTAGGTTGGTATATGTGATTTAAAACAAAGCAACCGTTGAACCATTGAAATTACTAACCATTGAAATTACTAAAATTGAATAATTTTTAAAGACGGTTGAACTGAAATGAAGAGGATAAAGAAAGCATAAATTCAGTGTGAAAGATACATCTTCTAGATGTGTTGGGACGCATCCTCAGTGATGTGACCTGGGGTCATCGGGTGTTTCGGGTCTCACAACATCAGACACCCTCACCCAGGCGACCCAGCCGGGGTTGATCAAGCCCCGACTTGCGTCCCAGCAGCAACCGCCCACGGATCAATCCTCTTATTCCAAAGCCACCTAGTGGCTTTCTCTGCGACTTCGCTTTTCGATTGAATGGCCCTCTTCTTTGCCAGCCCCGTAATGCCCAACTGGTTGAGGACTTTGCAGAGTGAGCATCTTGCAAAGCCTCTACAGGCCCATCTCTATGGGGCTCATAGTATGTCTTCCAGCCTCTGTCCTGGCACATCTCCACGAGTTCCTGGTACTTTGCGCTTTTCCTCTCGTTAGCCTCTTCAATACACTCTTCCCAGGGCATTGTCAGCTCCAGAATGATCAGCTGTTTTGTCACTTCGGAGGTGATGATCATGTCTGGCCGGAGTGATGTTGCTGTGATGTGCTGTGGAAATTTCAGCTTGCCCAGATCGACGTGCAGCTGCCAGTCAGTGGCTGTGTAGAGGAGGCCTGTTCTTGTTTTGGTTGTGGTCGAGGCTTCTCTCCAGCCTTGACAAAAGTGATTGATTTCTTTGGAGTGTGGTGGTGTTTGCTGTTACCGATGGCAGTGGCTATGCTCTCAGCAACCACCTTGACCACCTGGTCATGGCGCCACCGATAACGACCTTCTCCAAGGGACTTTGGGCAGCTGCTGAGGAGATGTTCTAATGATCCTCTTTCAGAGCAAAGTGGGCAGGAAGGTGTCTCGCTCTTGCCCCAGATGTGGAGGTTTGCTGGGCTTGGTCAGGCATCGTAGACTGCTTGGACAAGGAACCGGATGCGTTGGAAGTCTGCCTGCATGATGTTTGACCAGGTAATCCTGCGCTGCTGTGTGCTCTCCCACCTTGTCCACGCTCCCTGCTGCCTGAGCCCCACTATCCTGCTCACACACTCTTCCTCCACACCTGCTCGGACCTCTTCCTGGATTAGATGGTGTCTCTCCTTGCCCCAGGCCTTGCCAAGAGGTGTCTTAGGGAAGTATCCCAAACCTGCTCTGCCAGTTGCCATGAGTCCCACCAATGCCTTTTGCCTTAGGCGTGACTCTGCCACCTCCAGTGCTTTCTCTGCCCTCCATTTCCTCCCTGTTCTCACCTTGATGCCAACCGATGACACCTTCTGGTCCCTGGAGTCCCTGCACTGCAGAGCTTCTCTTGTTCGCGCCACCATAAACTCTTCCGTGAGGCCACTGAATGGGAGCGTCACGGAGTCCCATACAGTGCTGCACTGTTGAGGCTCCAGGGAAGGCCAAGCCACCTGCGGAGAAAGCCGTTGATCTTCCTTTCGAGGGACTCGACTGTGGTCAATGGAACAGCGTAGGCCACAGGACTCGGAGCAGGATGGAATGCTGATAGATCCAGGCTTTGAATCTGCCTGGCAGACCCGAGTTGTCGACTTTGGTGAGCTAGGTTTCAAGGTCTTTGATGGACTTTTGAATGGCGGCAGAGTCTTTCAGAGTTGCGTCAAAAACCTACTCTAAACTCTTGACAAGTTACTCAGTGATGGAGGGAATGGCAGTTCCGGATAGTAAGAAGTGGAATCTGTTAGTCACCTTCCCCTTCTTCAGCACCATGGACCTTAACTTTTTTGGCTTGAAACTCATCCTTGCCCAGGTGATAAGTTTCTCAAGACCTTGTAGGATCCACCTACTTCCTGGCACTGATGTTGTGGTGATGGTAAGGTTGTCCATAAAAGCTCTTATTGGGGCTGTTGTACACCAGACTTGGTTAGGGGGCCTCTGCATTCCACCTCGGCTTACTTGGCCACCATGTTCATGGCAAGAGCAAAAAGAATAACAGAAATGGTGCAGCGCCGTTATTATTCCTTTTCCAATCCGATGCCACTCTGATGTTTCTGACCCAGAAGTCACCCTCAGCCTGAAATTGTGGTAATAATCCAGGATCAGGACCTTGATCTTGCTGGGAACATGGTGTTGGTGTAGTGCAAAGATAACCAACATAAGGCTGATTCAATTTTGATGGTGTATGGATGTAGTGATTATATTTTCAAGATGTGTGCAATTATTACTATCTTTCATTGCCCTTTTGCAGGTAATTGTGCCACTGCTTTGATATGCCGCTACTTTAACATTCTACGCGCATATTGACCATGAAATGATCAAAGAATAGTGATGTATTTCAAAGTAAAGACAGTATATGACTTTGAGGGCAACCAGCGGGTTGCCAAATTCCCAAATGTCTACTGCTCCTGTGCTGTGGATTTAGGTGTGCTACTGAGTACCCTACACTTAAAAAAAAAAACACAGTGAAGGATTGTAAAATTATTCAATTGATCGTCTTATATGTGGACCCTAATTGGGAGATAAAGAACCCATTGTACTTTCTAATTCTATTAAATATTAAAAGAGCCCTGCACTTTATTTCCACTTTCTTTGCAATCATACTATTTTATGTACTATGTTTCTTTTTCGTTCTAGCTCTACTTTCATATACTATGTAGTGTAAGATTTTATTGGATAACAGCAAAAAGCTTTTCACTATATTTCGGTACACATGATAAGAAGTATATAATAACGTCGTGTGCCTTGCAGGAATATGTCAAATCTATTTTTGTGCTATTTAATAGAGCTATTATTTGATATGCTTTCTTGTAGAACTGAGCATCAAAACATCCACCCTGAGAACCAGGAGCGTGTGAGGGAGCTCCGACAACATCTCCAAGCTGAGGCTTTAAATTCCCAGGTAAGATTTTCATTCATTAATCATTTCACTATATTATCTAGTATATTTTGACATTTAATTACAGAAAAATCTATTGTAGCTAAATCAATAATCAAATCATGTTGTTGAAAATTGTTAATGCAACATGGAATTACTGTACATTTGGAGGTGTATTAAACTGAAGCTCATCTGTTTATTTAAGTACATAAGCAGATCTCATTCTAATTTAAACAGTTTTTCTTTTCAAAAACTGCGTGCCATAATTAGATCTACCTGTGTGCAAATTCATTGTTGATTTTAAGTATATCATTGAGTTTACTTCCCTAATTAATTAATTCATTGTGCAGCAGGTGGTGATGAGCCATCCTGTTAAGATTATTGCATAATACCTACTCTTCATCCAGTCCTGATGCCAGACTGAGGATAGAGGCATTCAGGCTCAAGTGGTGTGGACCTTAAAGTTTATAAATGGAGAGCCTATAGCTAGAACTTTGGAGGAAATTCAGAGGTTTTCACTTGTGTATGAGCTGCTGAAAGGAAGGACATCATGGGAGATTTAAAAAAGCAACTGTTAGCGTCCAGGAGGTGTAAAATATAACTAACCAAGAACATTAATGAACGCATAACAATACACTTAATCTAAATGGACCTCAACAACCATAGCCTTTGATAAGGTTCTACATGATGGGCTGCTCTGGAAGGTTAGATCATATGGGATCAAGGGAGTGCTAGCTATCTGGATGAAGAGTTGGCTTAATGATAGATAACAGAATGTGATGGTGGAATATTTTTTTTTCTCTGGAGGTCTGTGACTAGCGGTGTACTTCAGGGATCAGTGCTGGGTCCATTGCTGCTTGTCATCAGTATGAGTGATTTGGATGAGAATACAAGGCATGATGAGTAACTTTGCAGATGACGGTTAAATAGATATTATCGTAGACATTGAAGATGGTTATCAAGAATTACAGTGGGATCTTGATCAGCTGGTCGTGGGCCGAGGACTCGCAAATGCAGTTTAATTGAAATAAGTTGCATCCATGTCAAACCAAGGCAAGACCTACACAGTGAATGGTAGGGTCCTTGGGATGTTATAGAGCAGAAGGGTCTAAGAGCACATTGTTCCCTGAAAGTATCATTTTGGGTATGTATGGTGGTGAAGAAGGCTTTTGGTACGCTGGACCATCAGTCAGGGAATTGAGTTGGACGTCGGGACATTATATTACAGTTGTACATGACGCTTGTGAGGCTACAGTTAAGGGATATGGAGAGAAGGCAGGAACGGATTACTGATTGTGGATGATCAGCCATTGAATGGCGGTGCTGGCTTGAAGGACCGAATGGCCTACTCCTGCACCTATTGTCTATTGCAAACAATAATTTGTTTATTTTTAGAGAAAGAACAATGTAGAATGAAGCAATTAAATTATTTTTAGCATGTGAGCAAAATATTACATTATGTGAAAATCAGGTTTTTGACAGCAAATCTACTAATTGTGCATTATTTAATATTACAGGATGCATCTGAAAGCGATCGCCATCAATTCTACACTGACATGTCCTGTCCAGTCTGCTTACAGCTGGCTGCATTCCCTGTTGAAACCAACTGTGGCCATCTTTTTTGTGGTATGTGATTATTTAATTAAAATAGACATGAGGAAAGGTTTTCAAGTACTTGAGTTAGATTATTTGGTTTAAACTACAGCCTCTTGAGACTATCTCAAACAATTAGATTTACATCAGAAGGAAGACATTTAGCCCATTGTGTCAGCATTGGTTGTAGAGACTATACAACCTAATCCTATCTTTCACCACAAGGTGGGTGACCCAACACTTCACAGCTTTTTGTGTACACCAAGTACTTTTTAAATGTGATGGGGATTATTGCCGCAACTACTGTTTTAGATGCTGATTCCCTACCACCATCTGAGTTTTTTTCCCCTTTTTTCCTTGAATCTTTGCCCTCATTTTTTTGAATGAATGCTGAAGGGAGATAATTCCACCCTATTGAGTCTATAATTGTATACACCTCAATTAATAATAATAATAAACTTGAGGTCCAGACAAGGGTCAACATTACATAAAAATATCATAAAATACATAAAATCTTTGTATATCACATAAAAGCATCATAAATTATATATTTTTTAAAACACAATACATAAGTTAAAAATCCAGATTAAAAGAATGATCAATGTCCTACAACGATACCAGTGTCTCCACAGCTGGGATTCGTAGCGTGTAGTGCTAACCCTTATGTTTGACAAGGCCACAATAATTACATTTTTAGAGTCATTTATCCTGCAAATGAATTTATACATGTGATTTCTTAGGATAGCTTCTAAAGTACTGACTCCTGCAGCCACAAACATATTACTGGCACTAAACCATCTAGGTTTCCTTAGCAGTGTTCTCATGGCATCGTTATATGCCACCTTTAGTCTCTGCAAACTTGTCTTTCCACAGTTCGACCACAGGTGCGCAGTGTAGAGTGGTGTGCAGTATGCTCTAAATAGTGACATCTTCACCGCATCTGCACACGCAACAAATTTACACAAGTGAATATTCGCCTGTACATACAGCATGCGTTATTGCCTATAAATATCCTCATCATCTGTCATTTGTTCTGTAATAAAATGCCCTAGATATTTTACCTTATTACGGACACTAAGATTATTGTTAGACAATTTAAAATCAGGACATTTTAGACATTTATCCTCTTTGGTTCTACAGATCATAACAGCACTCTTACTAGCATAATTAAGCCTCCTGTTCCATAAAAATCTATCTTGTTTACACTTTAACTTTCGTGATCCAGTACTCTGTAATTTTCCCCTCAAAAGTATGTCCCTATCACCAAAAACACAAATCATGCAGGTGTTCAGGTTGTTGATTTTGTGGGTCAGTGTGACCAGACATGTTAACCTAGCACAGAAGAGAAATTTCACTGGAGTAAAGTTCAATTCCCATAGAATGAGGAGCTGCCATGTTCATGACAAGAAAGAAGAACAACTCAATTCTTTCCACAACTCCCACAATATGCCCCTTAATCATTTTGATCATCTAGAGCACTCAATATGTACGACAGTCAAGAGAGTTTAAATATTATATACACTGGGAATGAAATAAATGACATTTTTACTTGCTGCAATGTTACATGGCAATTAATGTAATAACACAAGAAATAAATATACAATAATTTATAGTAGAATAAGCTACTAATCAGTGATACTGGGTAGTCAGGCCATAATAGTGCAAAATTGAAGTACGAAGTTCATTCAAAAACAGTGTCATTGCTGAGGTAGGGGTGTGATTAGGGTTGTGTAGTATGGTTCTCGGGTCTCATGCACCAGTACCATCTTCCTGATGGCAGCATTGTGGTGAGAGCATTGCCATGGTAGTGTGGGTTTTTGATGACATTAGTTGCCTTTTTGAGGCTGCGCCTCCTGTAGATCCCTTTGATGATGAGGAGACCAATACTCATGCTGGACAGAACAACATCTGCCACTTCCTGCTTCCTGCATTCCTGGGTGTTTGAGTTATCGAACCAGGCAGTGATGCTACTGAACACCTTTGGAAGTTTGAGACAGCATTAGACGATGTACTAAATCTCTTCAATCTGCTAAGGAAGTAGTGGCATTGGTGAGCTTTCTTTGTAATTGTATATTCCCTTGCCCTTTTTCATTCCCCCTGATGAATACCTCCCATTCCTCCAGATTTAAATTCCATTTGTCTTTTTTTTATGTCCAGCCAATCAAACCATATTTTTTCTTCCTGCATTTGAAAACTTTCCTTCGTACTATTAATTGTACATCAACTTTTGTATAATCTACAAACTACTTTATCATCCAAACTATTTTATATTGCTAATACTCTCTAATCAGGAAGGTTAGTATACAGTGCCTTCCACAATGTTTGGGACAAAGACCCATCATTTATTTATTTGCCTTTATACTCCACAATTTGAGATTTGTAATAGAAATAAATCACATGTGGTTAAAGTGCACATTATCAGATTTTAATAAAGGCCATTTTTTCACATTTTGGTTTCACCATGTAGAAATCACAGCAGTGTTTATACAGAGTCCCCCCATTTCAGGGCACCATAATGTTTGGGACACAGCAATGCCATGTAAATGAAAGTAGACATATTTAGTATTTTGTTGCATATCCTTTACATGCAATGACTGTTTGAAGTCTGCAATTCATGGACATCACCAGTTGCTGGGTGTCTTCTCCGGTGATGCTCTTCTAGGCCTGTATTGCAGCCATCTTTAGTTTATGATTGTTTTGGGGGCTAGTACCCTTCAGTTTTCTCTTCAGCATATAAAATACATGCTCAATTGTGTTCAGGTGGAGTGATTGACTTGGCCACTCAAGAATTGACAATGTTTTAGCTTTGAAAAACTCCTTTGTTGCTTTAGCAGTATGTTTGGGATCATTGTCTTGCTGTAGAATGAACCGCCAGCCAATAGGTTTTGAGGCATTTCTTTGAACTTGAGCAGATAGGATATGTCTATACACTTCAGAATTCATTGTGCTACTACCATCAGCAGTTGTATCATCAATGAAGATAAGTGAGCCAGTACCTTCGGCAGCCATACATGCCCAGGCCATGTCATCTCTGCCACCGTGTTTGACAGATGAGGTGATCTGCTTTAGATCTTGGGCAGTTCCTTCTGTCCTCCATACTTTGCTCTTGCCATCACTCTGATATAAGTTAATCTTCGTCTCATCTGTCCACAAGAACCTTTTCCAGAACTGTGGTTGCTCCTTTAAGTACCTCTTGGTAAACTAACCTGGCCATCCTATTTTTGCAACTAACCAGTGGTTTGCATCTTGCAGTGTAGCCTCTGTATTTCTGTTCATGAAGTCTTCAGCAGGCTGTGGTCATTGACAAATCCACACCTGACTCTTGAAGAGTGTTTCTGATTTGTCGGACAGGTGTTTGGGAATTTTTCTTTATTATAGAGATAATTCTTCTGTCATCAGCTGTGGAGATGTTCCTTGGCCTGCCAGTCCCTTTGTGATTAGTAAGCTCACCAGTGCTCTCTTTCTTCTTAATGATGTTCCAAACAGTTGATTTTGGTCAGCCTAATGTTTGGCTGATGTCTCTAACAGTTTTATTCTTGTTTCTCAGTCTCATAATGGCTTATTTGACTTTCATTGGCACAACTTTGGTCCTCATGTTGATAAACAGCAATTAGTTTCCAAATGTGATGGAAAGACTGGAGGAAAGACTAGGTGCTGAGAGCTCTCTTATACCTGCATTGAGGAGGCAATTAAACACACCTGAGCAATTACAAACGCCTCTGAAGCCATGTGTCCCTAACAGTATGGTGTCTTGAAATGGGGGGACTATGTATAAACACAGCTGTAATTTCTACATGGTGAACCCAAAATGTATAAAAAGGGCCTTTAATAAAATCTGACAATGTGCACTCTAACCACGTGTGATTTTTTTTTTTTTTTTTCTATTACATATCTCAAATTATGGAGTTCAGAGGCAAATAAATAAATGATGAGTCTTTGTCCCAAACATTATGGAGGACACTTTATAAATCAACAAGTGTAGTAATACAGGTATAAACTGATATAAAGCTGCAAATTGGGAATTTTTATGTAGAAGTAGCTGACTGTGTGATCGGATTACTGGGTCATGATGAAAAGCAAGACAATTTTGTGATGAAATAATAAAAGTACATGAAAACAGAACGTATATAAATTGAACATACTTGTGATCTAGGACTTGTTAATATAAGTAATCAGGGCTATTGCTCAATCAAGAAAGTTGAAATAGTACATGTTGTGATGTAATAGGATTAATAATGACCCACATTATATGCAGAAATCTAATTGTGGTCTCTCTAAGGAGACTGCTACCACGTGTTCATCAAGTTCAGTTTGATCTGGGATTTAGAAGAGTTGAAGAGGAGGAGTCTAGGTTATAATTTTAAAAGGCTCAGTAGGGCATTACGGGGATTAAACAAATTGATGGCTGGAATATTTCATTCATCAGGTAGTTCTACATACTTTTAATGCTATACATCTAAGCATGCATGATAAATATGTAACTAGAACCAGGAAACACAGATCTAATAAATATACTGTATGGATTAATGATTACATTGAAAATTATTAAGAGGAACAAATCATTAAAAATGGAGAAAGATGTTGGGATGAAAATTTGTACACAAATATATGAGAGTGATTAGAGAGAAGAGGAATTTGCAAATTGGCATAGCCTCAGACAAAATTATTTCAATGTTTTGTGGCAATTGGGAAAACAGGTACAAACAGGTCCAATTGATGCACCATTCCTTGAAGAATCCATTAAGGAATGAACAATGCAAGTTCATCCTGCATCATCTTCTCACTTCCCCGGTGTATTAAGTTTAAAATGGTTGTATTTATATTCATACAGGGCTCTCTTAACTCTTTTTTCCTGTTGCCAGCCGGGCAACTCTGGCAGCTTTTTAGGTTGCTAAATGACAGTTTAGGTGGTCAATTTAAGACGGCTTGCATGATGCGTGCGATAATGTGCTCGGTCGGAATTATGTTCAATGAAGCATTCACATATTATTTCTGCTTCAAATAAAGTCACAAACTAAATATATTCACCAATCAAGACAAGAGATATACCACAATGACATGCAGCAAGGTTATAATACAGTATCTCAACTCTTTTTACACATTGCAATTAATGCAATTTCTATTATTTCTTTCCACTTCACAACAAAAATGTGGTTGGATTGTTCAGCGTATGATCAACCTGCGTCAATAAATCCTGGACCATGGTAACATATATGCTTAACCATGCACCCCAACAGATTGATGCAAGCATGTTTTCTGTGAAGGACCGAAAATTATCATGACATGGCCATAGCATAGGTTGTTATTGCTATTGGTACAGAAACACTCGCTTCCCACATAATTTATCCACAACAAAATATACAGGTTGCAAGGAAATTTCTAAAGGCATTTTATGATAATAGCTGTTAAAACCGACTATACCCATCTGACATGTTAAACATTACACTAACTGACAAGAGATGGCCAAAGGACATAACTGCAGCAAATGTTCTTTTGGTAATATGTTTAAAGGTGTCAAAACGCCACATTACCGGACATTCAGATTAAATGAATGTGTTGTGAACAGCAATGAAGATACCCAGTTTGTATGCACCAGATTAAAACTTTTTTTTTGATAAATACTGTTTTCCATCGTTCCCAGTTCAGAATTAACGTTAAAATTTCAACTGAAATATCTCCTGACCAAATTTGTGATGTATATGACCGACTAGGAAGTAAAACCTGGATAAATCCAACGTATAGTTGTGAATGTTGCTCATTATATAACAGTACTGATACTCCATATTAAGAGCATTGATTTGCCGTTAAAATGAATTCTGTAATAACGTGTCAACAGTAGCAGTGACAATCGAACACTGCGGTTTTAATGTTTCACATGTTCACAATTTAATTAATCCATCTTTATGAATTGGGGGGGGTTAGTCGTGTTGGTTGCAATAGGTAAAATTGTGTGGGGATAGTGCGAGGGATGTCAGTGCGGTTGAATGGGGTGGATCAGTACGGGATTGACGGGGAGCATCAGTACAGGATGAATGGTGAGTTCAGTACAGGATAAATGAGGGGATCAGTCAACGATGAATGAGAGAATCAATTCAGGATGGATCCGGGGGATCGGTACAGGATGAATGAGGGGATCAGTACAGGATGAATGGGGTGGAGGCAGTGCAGGTGGATGGGTAAGGAAGTGCGTACTGGATGAATTGGGGGATCAGTGATGGATGAGGGTGGGGGGGAAGGAGAATCAATGCAAGGTGGATAGGTAGATCAGTGCAGGATGAATAGATGGGGGGGGTAGATGGGGAGGGAAGCTCAGGAATGGCAGTGAGGACTGAATAGTGGCGGGAATGGGGATCAGTGGAGAGGAGGGGTGCCAGGATAAGGGGGGCGTACAAGAGAGAGAGAGAGAGAGGGGGGGGGGGGGGCTGTTGGCGAGGAAGGAAGGTCAGCGCTCATCGGACACGGACGGTATCATCGCCCCACTGCCTTGGCCATCCCTGTCCACCGCCAAGTGCCGCCACCAAAGGGGGAGGCGGTTGGGATCTCCTCACCACCGCCTCCCCTCCTCCCCCAGCCAACAGAAGGTGCGGGGCCAAGCGGTGCAGCTGCTTCAGACGGCGGAAGGGGGCCTCCCCATTTCTCCCTCCCTCCTCCCGGCCTCGGCGTGCGGGATGGTTTGTTTTGAAAGCAGTTATCGCCGTTAGCGGATTGGCAAGCAGCGGCCGCTATCAGGGCGGGCGGGGTGCTGGAGGAGGAGCCGCAATAGCTGTCGCTGCTGCTGTGCGGTGCCCGTCATTCGCTCTGACCTTTCGTCACCCCACGCCCCGTATCTTTGCTTCGCACTACATCGTCGCTGCCAACACGATACGTCACGTTCCTTTTCTCCAGAGATGCTGCCTGACCCACTGAGTTACTCCAGTTTTTCGTGCCTATCTTCGGTATAAACCAGTATCTGCAGTGCCAAGCCGGGCATATTTTCTCATGTCTACACTCTGTTGCTCTGCAGCCTTGTCTAGCTGTGCTGCTCCCTATTTTTCCTTTGATCTTCAAATTCTGGCATCTATTCTTCCATTATCCCCAAATTATTGCCCAGAACTGTATGCTGCGACTTTTTCTCTAAACCTTTCTTATAATGAGTCTTTTTTAAATCCATCTTTTCAATGCCTCAAGTTTCCAGTTGCCTCTTAACTCCCACAATGGGTTGATATTCATATTTTAGCCTTTCTTTAAGTTTGGAAAACATCACAGAAAAATATAAGCTGATGGTAATGGAAAAAGGGGACTGCTCCCCGAGTAATATAGGAGCGACTATCCTCTCACCAATAAATTTGAATAATAAAAATTATAATAAAAATCCAATTATACATAACACAATTAGAACATGGAAACAAATAAAACAGAATTTAAAATTAAGAAACCTATCTCTTAATACCAATAGTCAATAATCCATCGTTTAAACCATCAATCATAGACAAATCATTTATACAATGGGAAAGAATGGGAATCAAAACGCTCGAAGATCTGTATGAATTGGGGAAATTACTATCATTTCAACAACTACAACTGAAATATAATTTGAAAAATAACCAATATTTTAAATATCCTCAAATTCGTGATTATCTGAAAAAACACACAAAAGACTATCATAATATGCCTTCTGACTTATTGGATGAAGCAATGAAGACAAAGGCGGAATCAGCTAATCTAATATCGTACCTATATAATATCATTTTAAATATAGAAATACCCACAACAAATGGAATTAGAAGAGATTGGGAACAAGAATTAGCTACAAATATTTCAAAAGAGGACTGGGATAATCATTTACTACAGGTGCATAAATGTTCGATCAACGTACGACATACGCTCATCCAATTCAAAACATTACATAGATTATATTATTCAAAAACTAAATTAAATAAAATCTTCCCTAATGTTTCACCAATCTGTGATAAATGCCTGTGTCAAGAAGTTACCATAGCGTACTCTTTTGTTTTTTGTACAAAAAATCCAAAAATTCTGGTATGAAATATTTGATATTTTTTCAAAATTAATCAAAATAAAACTGGTACCAAAACCAGAATGGATTATTTTTGGAATATCGGAAGGTAACCCTGAACTAAACGTCTTTCAGAAGAATTTATTTAATTACGGGCTAATAATGGGAAAAAAGCTTATACTTAAATTCTGGAAAAATGCGCCCACACCAACAATAAAAATGTGGATATCAAATATGTTTGAAACATTACATCTGGAAGAGATGAGATTCTTCTTAGCAGGTAAAGCAGACCAATTCCAAAAGACGTGGTCTATGTTTCTGGACCTATTACAAGTATGAGGTGCAATAGTAATTTAAATAAATAAATAAATGGTATCAGGACCTGGTAACAAGAGGTAAAACAACAAAAACAGACTTGGTTGGTAGTCCCCTTTCTGCGGAGTTTAATGTTATAATAGAGCGATTGTTCCTATTCTCTTTTTCTTTCTTTTCTAGGGTCTACTTTCTCACTTTACTTCCTTCTCTAACTTCTTTTCTAAGGGGCTTTCTTTTCCCAACACTCTTGCACTTCACGACTCTTGCGCACTTTCTTTACTTTCTTTACTTCTATCTTTTTCATAAAGCTCAAAAAAAAATGAAGCGGTACAAAAAATGTATTAAGATATATGTGTTGTGTGGTATTGTAATTTACCATACTTCTAATAAAAAATAAATAAAAAATAAAATATATATATATATATATATAAGCTGATTGCTTCTTATTCAAAAAATGATTAAATGGATGTGATTCTTAACATTTGGATACAGCCTATAAACCTATACAGTGTAATAACTCAATATGGTTGTACAATACAATATTGTGCATAATACAATATTGCATTATTCAGTATTGACATAAGGTGATTGTGTGTTAATTTGAAAATAACTTTTGGATTATTAAAATTATACTGTTAAACATTCTGTACATGTGTATTGTATATCCAACAATTTTCACTACAAAACAGAAAATCTTGTTATCTCCGAAGAAGAGCATTTACTGTGGAATAGATGGAATTTGAATAACTTTAAATTTACGAGGAAAACAAGATGGATCTCAAATTTCTCCACAGATTTCAATGTCCAGTATATGAAAATCTAAGAAACAAACAGTAAAATAAATTTCAGTGAGCCAACTAACTTTGAACATGTTCTTTTGGATTATCATGTTTCAAATTTGGTTATATTATTCAGGTACACAATAAATTCCTTGACCCTCCAATAGCCATTTTGTGTACTGGATGTGAATTATTTGCAGGGTTTACCTTTTCCTGTATAATTTCAAACATTGTCATGTTGTTAAATATTAATTTGGGAAGTTACTATCAGTTATTTAGTTGGGCTAGATTGCCAAAGATTTGGCTTATTACCTTGTCTTGCTGCCTGTGATCCCGTATTTTATTTTCCAAATGAGGAAGGACATACAAGCCAAACCACCCAACTCCTTGTACCCTTGAAACGGGGTATCTGGCAAAGCAGAACAGACACTGAATAATGAATAAGACTGATCCAGGAATTTGCTAACTACCTTTGATAGTGTGTTGCGTGTCAACTTTTTTAAATGTCCCTTATAGCCTGAGGCTTTTAATTATTATTTAATAAATCAATAGATCACATGATATCCAAGGAGAGCTTGCCAACTGGATAGAAAATGGGCTTAATGGAAGGCAGCAGAGGGTGATGGTAGAAGGTTGTTTCTCGGATTGGAGGTCTGTGACTAGTGATGTGCCACAGGGTGTTGGGACCATTGTTGTTTGTTGAAAATATCAAGGATTTGGATGAGAGCATTAGTAAGGTTGCAGATGACACTAATGTGGGTTGTATTGTAGGTAATGAAGATGGTTGTTAAAAATTGCAGCAGGATCTTGATCAGGTGGGCTGAGGAATGGTTGATGGAGTTTATTACTCCAGAGAAGTGCCAGGTGTTACATTTTGCGAAATCTAAGCAGGGCAGAAGCTACACGGTGAACGGCAAGGCTCGGGAGTGTTGTGGAGCAGGGGAAGTAGGAGTGCAGATCCATAGTTCCTTGAAATTGGCGCTACAGTTAGATAGGGTGGTTAAGAAGGCTTTCGGCACATTGGCCTTCATCAGTCAGAATATTGAGTATATAAGTTCATTGAGAGTATTGTGTTCCATATTGATCACTCTGTTATAGGAAAGATGTTGTTAAGCTCGAAAGGGTGCAGAGAAGATTTATGAGATGTTGCCTGGACTTGAGGGCCTGAGCTATTGGGAGAGGTTGAGCAGGCTAAGACGTTATTAATTGCAGGGGGATGAGGGGTGATCTTGTAGAGGTGTATAAGATCATGAGAGGATTAGATAGGACAAATACACAGAGCCTTCTTCCCAGAGTAAGGGAATCGATGGGGGGAGGGGGGGGGGGGGGGGGTATATGGGCCAAACACAGGCAGATGGGGCATGTGGGTCGGCATGGGTGTTGGGCCACGCTGTATGACTCTATGACTTTATACTGGTCTTGGAAAAGAATAATTAAAACATTTAAAAGTTCTAGAGTATACTGAAACATGAAACCATTGGTAGTTGGCCCTCCAAGGCCAGAATTCAAGCTATTAAACTTTACAACGGGAAGAGGAAAACATTTCTAGGACTAATTTTATGCGGCTTTTATTTTTGTGCTAAAATGTTCAGAGGCATGAGAATTGGTAAAATGCTCCTAAAACAATTCACCTGTTTTTTTTTTTTTTTTTTTTTTAGGTTCCTGCATTGTTGCATATTGGACATATGGAACTTGGTTGGGAGCAGTAAGTTGCCCCATTTGTAGGCAAATGGTAAGATATTAAGAAGACATGGATTTTTTTAAAGATTTATTCATGGGGTGAAAATGTCGTGTGCGGACGTGGCGCCGACGGACTAGAAGCCGAAGCAAAGAAGTGGAAGCCAAATAACCGAATGGAAATGAAGCCAAAACACCAAATAACCGAATGGAAACAAAGCCGAAACGCCAACTAACCGAAAGGGTCTAGACGCATAAAAGCCAACTAACCGAAAGGGCAAGATGCCAAAAAGCCAACTAACCGAAAGGCTGCATCGCCTAAAAGCTAACTCACCGAATGGCCGCTCTGCCGAAACGCCACCTTCCTGAAAGGCGGCGTCGCCTACAAGCCAACGAACCGAATGCCGCTCAACAGAAAAGTCAAACAACAGACATGATGTTGCCGTGGGGGGGCCTGTCAGCGACTGGTCCAGACCCCCGCGTCCATCACATCACTGTGGAGGGATGAACATTGTCCCACAGCTCCGCTCCACCCGACCCACGGCCCGCGGAGTTGGCCGTGAAAGAGTGGGGGCTGTCCCGAGGGATGCGCACCTTCGGCCGCTTACAACTTGGTGCTTGGGTTCAGATTGCCCAGTCACCTGTGGCTTGTGTGGGAAAATGATCCCCACCCTCCCGCTGGTGGAGATGTGTGGGTCATTTTCCTACACAAGCCACAGGTGACTGGGCGATCTGAACCCAAGCACCAAGTTGTAAGCGGCCGAAGGAGCGCAACCCCCGGGACAGCCCCCACTCTCCCACGGCCACCCTCCGCCTCATCTCCCCCGTGCGGCTGCACTGTGCCGGGTGGAGCAGAGATGTGGGACAGGCTGGTCCCTCCGCCCACCCAGAATCACTGACCGCGATGCACCACCATCGGACCCCAACCCCAACCCCAAGGCGATTCCCCCCTCCCCCCCCCCCCCCCCCCCCCCCCCCCCCCCCCCCCCCCCCCAGGGACAGACAGCTCGGGGCATTGTAAATCGCTTTTAAAATATTGGGACTGGGCAATCTGAACCTGAGCACCAAGTTGTAAGCGGCCTAAGGAGCGCAACCCTCGGGGGGGGGGGGGAGATAAATTGTTAGTTGTCATGCACACTTGTTATCGACCCGCTGGGGAATGTGTGTGTGTTTTAAAAGCGATTTACTATACCACGAGTCTTCTATCCACGCGGCCGGGGTGGGGGTGAATCCCCAGGTGTGAGTGTCAGGGGTCGGGGGGAAATCGCCCTGGTGTGGGGGTTGTGGTCCGATGGGGGTGCATTGTCTCCACCGGTGGGAGGTTGGGAGTCATTTTCCCCACACAAGCCATAGGTGACTGGGCAACCTGAACCCAAGCACCAAGTTGTAACCGGCCGAAGCTGCGCATCCCTCGGGGCAGCCCCCTCTTTCCCACGGCCACCCTCCGCGGGCTGTCGGTCGGGTGGAGTGGAGGTGTGGGACAATGTTCATCCCTCCACAGTGATGTGATGGACGTGGGGGTCTGGACCAATCGCTGACAAGTCCCGCCCACCGGCAATGTCATGTCCGTTATTTGACATTTCAGTTGAGCGGCATTCGGTTCGTTGGCTTGTAGGCAACGCCGCCTTTCGGGTAGGTGGCATTTCAGCAGAGCGGCCATTCGGTGAATTTGCTTTTAGGTGGCGCAGCCTTTCGATTAGTTGGCTTTTAGGTGCCCCGCCCTTTCGGTTGGTTTTCATTTAGGCGTCCCACCCTTTCAGTTAGTTGGTGTTTCGGCTTTGTTTCCATATGGTTATTTGGCATTTCGGCTTTGTTTCCATTCGGTTATTTGGGTTCTTTGCTTCGGCTTCTCGTCCGTCGGCGCCACGTCCGGGTACCGAAAATGTCATTGCCAAGATAAGCATTTATTTCTATCTGTAAATGATTTTGAGAAAATGCTGGTGAGCAGCCTTATTGAACCATAACAGCCTGTGTTTGCTGGAGAGTACTGAGATTTTTGTAATCCCAACTCTAAATGTTGCCCAGATCTTGCTGTATGTTGTCACAGACTTTCTTGTTATCTGAGTAGTTGCAGATTGATGAAAACACGGTGATCATCAGTACATGTAGATGAACTTTGAAGAGAAGGTGATTGATGAAATGGCAAAATTTATTTATGGATATCTTTTATTTATAGTGTCAGAGTGTTAAAATCAATATTATTGTCATCTAAAGGATGATAGGGATAGACACCCTTGTGCTAGTCAATGAAGTCCTTAAGTTTTATTAGGAGTTGTAAGGAATTGGATGCAGAGATGAATCTTGCATTACCCGTGGCCTACTAAGGTATTGAATTTTCCTCGTAACTGTCTGTTCTTTTTCAAACTGTTAACATTCCACTGTCTACTAATCTGTAAAGGAAATTTACAGGACTTGCTCCCATTAAAATTGTGTTACATTAAACAGTACAGCACAGGAATAGGTCCTTTGACGCACAATATCTGTGTTGAACACAATGCCAAATTAAGCTTAACTCTTCTGCCTGCTCTTGATCCATATAATCCTCGAATCACTGCATATTCATATACCTGCTAAAATCTCTGTTAAACTCCACTATTGTATATACTTCCACCACACACCAGTGTTGAACTAGTTATGTTAATTCAACTGAATTTTGTTTATTTTTAAATAACTCAGATAGTCATTTCATTTTATTCAACCAATGTGTTCCAAAACTAAAAGCAACACATAAAGCATCTCTGAAAATATCAGTTATAAAGTGACGTCTTGATTGAATTAGAAGTTTTGGATCTTTCTCCCATGCAAGATGACTTGCTGAACTTCATTGGAGACAGAAGGAACTGCAAATGCTGATGTGCAAGAAAAGACAAAGTGCTGAAGTAACTCAGTGGGTCAGGATATTGTATTCTCCAATTTTAGCCCATCAACGTCACCATATTCCTTCACCCTGCGGTGAATAACCCAAAGGCTTTTCATAGCGTTGATGTTTTCCAACAAATGAATGAATTAACGATACTCATGTCACAGACATGTCACAGTAAGATTCTTTGTTTTGTATACACAAGTTTGCAAAGAGTCGCTACATGGAAGGTGCTGACAAAGTGGCCAGGAGCTTCCCAAGTCTCCCTTGGAATTTTAAGCCAAGTATACTGAAAAATATTGATGGTTATTGGGGAAAATAATAAATTAGTAAATGGCCTGCATGCATGTTAAGTTGTGTTGAACAATTTGAATATTTATAAATTGTACATGCACTCGGGAAGTTAAAATTTATTTCATTAAAGTTTTCATTGCACCCGATTCAGCTTTGAGGTGAAGTGCTTAATAAAGCAACTGAGTCACTGTGGGTGAGAATTGGTCTTGAACTCAAATATTTGGCTAAATTGGCATATGTTCCATTTTCTGACGGGCAAACTTCATTTGTCTTTTTGAGACAAAACTTTGTTAATCAGTGTCTGAAAAGTGTTTATTCAATGGCCCATTTTGTACAGCCAATGGCAAAGCTACTTACTTCCGACCTCAAAGAAAACCGATCCATCTGGTTGGAATGAAGAATTATCATAGATAAGAAACAAGAAAGCATTTTTCATTCTATTTCAAACATTAGATTAGTACAAATTAGAAATGGGAGTAAGTCTCTTGACCCCTCCAGTTTACACTCTATGAATGAACTGGTTGTAACCTCAATTGCACATTCCCTACATTTTCAATAACCTTTCAATCCATTGAATATCAAGAATTTACCCATTTCTGCCTTAAAAATATTCAAAACTATTTTCACTATTCTTTGAAGTACCCTTTCATAACTCTCAGAGGGGAAAAAACTCAGAGAGCAATGTGATAATAGACTTTGAACTTTCCTAATAGTGTTGTATGTGCATGCTATCCTTGTGTAAATCATGCATCAGGACAACCAGATCTCACTGCATGTCAGTGTGTAATCCTCAATATTTTGATCATTATTATTTTACCTGACAAAATGGACATTTTCATAATTCCCACATTAGACGCTATTTTCCAGATCTTTTGCCACTCGTAACCTATTCAGATCTTATTGATTCCTCCTTTTTCCCTCTTCACAACTTACATTCCTAACCTTCATGGTATTAGGAAATTTGGTAAACATGCTTTCAGTACCTTCTACAAAAACTACAAAATGTTGATGCTCCTGCACCGATCCCTGTGTCACATCACTCATTACATCTGACCAACCCGAGAAAAGACCATTTTGCACCTACTGCATTTCCTGTTAGCCCAATCCAGTATGTTGTGACTACACCATGAACTTTAATTTTTCACGGTGACATTTAATGCAGGACCTTATGACTTAACTAGACCAAGTGCAGACCCGTTGGGTCTGTTCCCCCAACGTGAGGTCGTGGGGGGGGAGGCGGCATGCAGCATCACACACACTAACTATCTCCCCCTCCCCCCCCCACACATATGCTAATTACCCCCCTTGATATAACAACATTAATATTATTAATTTGCTCCTTTCACCCCATAACCACCCTATCTACTGATGCATAGCCCCCAACTTGCAGTCACATCTAGAAGGGGGGGGGGGGGCGGGGGTAGAGGGGGAGGGGGGGAGGGGAGGGGGAAGGGAAAGATAGGGGGGCGGGGACCAGGGGGGAGGAAAAAAGGGGGGGGGGGGGGGGGGGGGGGAGAAGGGGGGTGGTGAAGGAGGGGGGAAGGGTGGGGGAAGAGGGGAGAGAGGGAGAGAAAGAGGGGAGAGAGAGAGAGGGGGGGGAATAGGGGGGAGAGGGGGGAGATAGAGAGAGAGAGGAGGGAGAGAGAGAGAGAGGAGGGGAGAGAGAGGAGGGGAGAGAGAGAGTGCCTTTTTACATCAACCCAAACCCCCCCCAAACAATCATTTGCAGGCAGTGCCTTTTTACTTCAAACCAACCATATTTTCATTTTCAAACCACATTAAGTGCACTCACAGTTGAGTAGACATGTGTTCAGTGTTATTCAGAGCTCAGAGAGACGTGACCTCCATATTGCAGAGACCGAGCGAAGTACACCACTTCCTGGTTTTAAAGTCCCTCCCCCTCCCTCCAGCAGGGGCAGCAGAGAGAATGGTGATTTTCTTTTTTAGAAACATTAATATCTCTCTGATTTGTCATCGATGAGAAAAATCCTCTGGTCCAGTTAGGGAGACGTGGGCTCTGAGCGATGTGGCCAAAAATGACGGCCGTAGGTGGCAGCGTTCTCTCGGAAATTGCAGCACAGTGGGCCAAAAGCGGTCAAGATCAGACTTTTAGTAATATAGATTACAATACATCCATTTATTAGTAGCTCATTTTACTACTTCAAATACTATTATTAAGTGGTCACATCCTTTCACAAAACTATGTTTGAATACAATGAACCTTTCTAAGTGCCATGTATATGCCATCTTGGAATCATGGAGAATACAGTACAACTCATCCTTGGTGACTGATGCTTATCAACACTAATCCTACTTTTCTGCATTAGGCTTATTTCATTTTAAGCCTTTCCTATCCAAGTACCTGTTTAAATGCTTTTTAAACACTAATTAGAATAGAATAGAATAGAATGCAATTTATTGTCATTCAAACCTAGGTTTGAACGAAATATAATTTCTACAGTTTTTTACATTACAAAACAATCCAAGACCCACACTTAACACAGTTTACATAAACATCCATCACAGTGAGTCTCCAACATCTCCTCACTGAGATGGAAGGCAAAGTCTTCCCTTTGTTCCTTCTCCCGTGGTTCAGTAGTCCAACTGCAGTGTCGAGGCGAACTGGGGCTCCGATGTTAAAGCCCCCGGCGGGCGATGGTAAGTCCTGAGGCCGTTTAAGCCACGCCGGGCGATGTTAGGCCCCGGCTCCATGTCCTTAAACCTGCGATTCCAGCGGGAGAAGTCGCCGTTGCGGAGCTCGGAAAAGCGGTCTCCCACCAGGGACCTGCGAGCTCCCGATGTTCCCGTCCACTGGGTCTGCGGCCGGTGCCTCCGAACTCCAAAAGTCGGGTCACAGCCGCGCGCCACCACAGTTCTTCCTGCTCCGAAGTTGGCCAGCTCCGCGATGTCAGTTCCGCAGGCTCTGCAACTGGAGCCCTCAGGTTAGTCCTGGCCGGAGGTCGCCGCCGGCTCCACGATGTTAGGCCCAACGACATCCGAGACCCGACAGGGAATAGTCTGGTCCCCACACAGGGAAGAGATTTAAAACGGTTTCCCCCACAGCCCCCCCACATATACACAGCTAAAAAAAATAATAAAAACTAACTCAAGACATACATTTAACAAGACAAAAATAAAAAAAGACTGATGACTGTAGTCGAGCCGCTGCCGTTAGGCGCCACCACTAACCCACCTAATTGGACCTGCTTCTGTCACTTCCTGTGGCAGCTCGTTCTATTTTCAGTTTTTCTGAGATACAGTGTGGGAACAGGCCCTTCAGCTCACTGAGCCCGTGCTGACCAGCAATCACCAATACAGTAGCTCTATTCTGCATACAAGGGACAATTTACAGAAATCGGTTAACCGGCAAACTTGCACATCTCTGGAATGTGGGAGGAAACTCATGTGGTCACAGGGAGAACATACAAAAAGCTCCTGTAGTCGGGATCAAACCTGGGTTTCTGGCGATGTAAGGCAGCAACTCTATCACAGCGCCACTGTGCCACCGTATAATCATCATTCTCTGCTCCCTCACATCTATGAAAATATTGCTCCTCATTTGAAAACCTGTTTTTAATTTTTAAAAAGCAGCACAGTGGCACAACTGATAGAGCTGCTGCCACACAGCGCCAGAAACACGGGTTTGATCCTGACCTTGGGTGCTATCTGTTTGGAGTTTGCGCGTACCACAATCGTGCAGATATATAGATTAACTGGTATCTGTAAAAAGTGTAGGGAGTGGATGGAAAAGTATTGTGACATAGAACTATTGTCAACTGGAGGTCGATGTTCGGTGTGGACGGTGGACTGAAGGACCTGTTTCCATGCTGTATCTCTAAACTAAATCAAATTGAATCTTATGGTTGCCTTTTATATTCTACTAGGCCAAGTGGGACCTGGGGGGGGGGGGGGGGGGGGAATATAGCATGAAATGTAGCATGAAATGTGAAGCAAGCCGAGATCCCACCCCCCGATCGGCCTTCCCCACTACCGGCCTTGTGCCCAAACACCAGGATCATGGGACCAAAATGCAACCAGAACTTGATGAGCAGCCCCTTCAGATATTGGAAGAGACGCAGCAACCTCTTTACCGTTGGCAACGTCCCATTGTGATGTTATTGGGGCAGTCGGCAGCCAGCTTGAGAGCCCATTGTGATTGGTGCACTGTGAGAGGCATTGTGACATCACTTGAAGCTTCTGGAAAAAGGGCCGTCTGTGAGAACCGTTTTTTTACTTATTTTTTAAACTTTATTCATCGATAACTTCTGAAATATAGGATGAAATCGTAAGTGAACCCGAGTACAGCGTAGACAGGAAAAATGTGAGTTAGAATATGTAAAAATTAAAACACTAGCGCATAGCGTTTTTAGGAAGTTACAAAACAAACACGGACACATACACACAGGGACGCACACAAGAGACTTTTATAGGTGTAGAGATATATGATAGATGTTAAGCATGACATTTCATGCTTTCATCTCCCCGTTTTGAACAAAGAGTTACACTGCATTTTCAAACCTACTCAAATCTAGGAATTTTGGAAAATTCAACCACCTCTCATTTTAAAACCACGGGCTGAAGTCCATCGGGACATAAAAATAGGCAGCACAAGTTCCCGTGGTTTATTCAATATTACTTTGCTACTATTTGTCATTTTCCTGAATACCTCCCTCCAAACTCTCAATTTTCAGCTATTTCTGGGATTATATCCTCTGTAGAGAAGATTCGTGCAAAATAACTTTAATTTATCTGCCATCTCGTCGTCCACTATTAAGTTTTCAGTACCCCTTCCATTGGAACACTGGAAACACAAAAGATTGCTGGAATCTTGGAACCAAAAAAAAACATTTTTTGTCTATTCCAAACATGATGCCAAGATAAACTAATCTCATGTACTTGCACAAGATGCATTTCCCTCAAAGCCTCTAAAACGCCACTATTGTATCTGCCTCCACCCCAGGCAGCTCATTACAGGCACCCACCACCCTGTAAAATAAAAACTTGGCCCACACATCTCTTTTAAACTTTGCCCCTCTCAGCTTGAAGTCTCTACCCCTCGAGTCTTTGCCATTTCTACCATGGGGAAAACTGTTCTGTTTACCCAGCAACGCATCTCATATTTTATATACTTCTATCATTTGGCATTGGATATATTCTGTCATCTTAGGGCATTGGATATATTATTAATCTTTTGCCATCATCATAAACTCCATCCTTCAAGGGAACTTTAAAATTAAACCAGATGGTCAAGTGTCAAATTTGATCCCAAGTTATGTATAGTTCCTCAAATCTATGCCAAGACTAAGGAACTCTGCAATGTCACCTAATTATTTGGCTCTTTTGCTGATACAGTTATCCGTGTCTTTTTATTGCTAGACTCAAATATTCTCATGCTGGATTTCCTCATTTTATGTGCATAAACAAGTTCCTTAAAATCTCTGCTGGCCATGTCCTAACATCTCCCGGTTGCTTAGCACTTTAAGTCCTCCTCCCATTCCCAATCTGACTTTTCTGTCATAATCCTTTGAATTGCTTCTCTGTTTATAACAACAATCAATGTATACTGTTAAAGTTAATTTGTATTTACCAGTATTTGCAGAACTTGAGACCCACCTGAAATATTATAACATGTCCTTGCACTTCACTCATAATGAATCACCATTTATTATCAACATTTTTTTTGTTTCAAATTTCCATGTTGATTTTTTCTTTAATTCATACAGGTTACAAATTATTTAAAACGTTTATATATTTATTTGGAGATAACATCTAAAGTATTTAAACAATTTGTCTCCAATATTCTCAGTTCATATCTGCATTATTCTATTTGGCTCTAATATTTACTGGTTATGCCATTTGGTTTGTGCTATTACTACAAATTATGTCTTTGTCATTATACAAATCTATACCCTGTGTTATTCACAGGTTATTTGTGCCAATTTTGTGGTTTTAGGTTAATATTATTATCCTTGTCAATACAATTTTTTGTATAGTTAATCACTAAGACCTAATGTTTGTATACATATTAAAACACTGATAAAATACCAGACTAGTATCAAAAATATTAATTTTCAAAATTCATCAGATTTTGGAATTTAAATTGCTCATACTTATTAGTAAGGCTATGTAAATGTCTCAAATTGCTTGGTGTATCTTAATAGTGCTAAATATAGCTGCTTCATGTGGCACTATTGCATTAATGCACTCTACCAATGACTTGAATGTTTGCCTGCATTTTCCTGCCTGCCACTTCGAAAATTTTAATTGGATGACTTGGGAATTGGCCAAATATATTTATATTTGCATCTTTTTTAATCAGTAATGTGTAGTATATCAGAGGGTCCAGTCCAACTGACTGCCTGGCAGTTCTGAAGAATAAAAGTTAAATTGAGGGAGACATTTGGTCATTTTTTGTTGCAAACTGTATGTTTGCTATTACTAGCAGATCCTTGGTAGCTGACCCTCGATTACCTCTGTGGATGCAATGCATAATTTGCTATCTCCAATAATCTTGCTCTATAACCCCCAGATCCATGTTTAGCCAGAGTCAATCAAATGGCCCCTTGGAAGTTCTGAACTTTGTCTGTTAGGTACACGTATGACCAGGGTTTTGTTTTATTTGAAACATTGATAATTTAAAATGTCCCATCACAATCAATGTAGTTAATTCATATGATTGTGAACAACACTATAACTTGGGATTTTCAAAACATTGTGTCACAAGGGCAAAATTTGAGTTTTAAATAAATGTTAATGACAAATTAATAGATTGATTGCAATGCATGCTTTGATTATATACAAGGAAAATGTCACTCTTTATTTTAATTATCTTGTAAACAGATTACCTTGTTGTTTCCATTGTTCACACTGAATGAGCAACACCCAGAGTCTATACAAGTTATTCAAGATGTAAATGATTATAACAGAAGATTTTCTGGCCAGCCCAGATCTGTAAGTATGCCTGTGATGTAAAGCATAATGAGAAACTAATGCATGTCAACATAACTAGGAAAGAAATGTTTGTTAGCAATATTTCACACTTTAATTTTGGATGAATATTTTACACTCAAGACTTTTTCCATGTCTTAAGTAACATAGTTAATTCAAATAGTTGTTAATCTCCCCTATTCTGAAGTCTAGCTTTGCCTTCCAAAGCTAATGGAAAGTTGGCCCTCATAACGAGAGGATTTGAGTATAGGAGTAAACATAGAAAATAGGTGCAGGGGTAGGCCATTCGGCCCTTCGAGCCTGCACCGCCATCCAATATGGTCATGGCTGATCATCCACTCAGTATCCTGTACCTGCCTTCTCTCCATAACCCCTAATCCCTTTAGCCACATCTAAATCTCTCTTAAATATAGCCAATGAACTGGCCTCAACTACCTTCTGTGGCAGAGAATTCCAGAGATTCACCACTCTCTGTGTGAAAAATGTTTTTCTCATCTCGGTCCTAAAAGATTTCCGCCTTATCCTTAAACTGTGACCCCCTTGTTCTGGACTTCCCCAACATCGGGAACAATCTTCCTGCATTTAGCCTGTCCAACCCCTTAAGAATTTTGTAAGCTTCTAAAAGATCCCGCCTCAATCTTCTAAATTCTAGCGAGTACAAGCCGAGTCTATCAAGTCGTTCTTCATATGAAAGTCCTGACATCCCAGGAATCAGTCTGGTGAACCTTCTCTGTACTCCCTCTATGGCAAGAATGTATTTACTCAGATTAGGAGACCAAAACTGTACGCAATACTCCAGGTGTGGTCTCACCAAGACCCTGTACAACTTCAGTAGAACCTCCCTGCTCCTATACTCAAATCTGTTTGCTATGAATGCTAACATACCATTCCCTTTCTAAACTGCCTGCATGCCTTCTTTCAATGACTGGTGTGCCATGACACCCAGGTCTCGTTGCATCTCCCCTTTTGCTAATCGGCCACCATTCAGATAATAATAACTTTTCTGTTTTTGCCACCAAAGTGGATAACGTCACATTTATCCACATTATACTGCATCTGCAATGCATTTGCCCACTCACCCAGCCTATCCAAGTCACCTTGCAGCCTCCTAGCATCCTCCTCACAGCTAATACTGCCCCCCAGCTTCGTGTCATCCGCAAACCTTGAGATGTTGCATACAATTCCCTCGTCCAAATCATCAATATATATTGTAAATAGCTGGGATCCCAGCACTGAGCCTTGCGGTACCCCACTTGTCACTGCCTGCCATTCTGAAAAGGACCCGTTTACTCCTACTCTTTGCTTCCTGTCTGCCAGCCAGTTCTTTATCCACATCAATACTGAACCCAAAATACTGTGTGCTTTAAGTTTGTATACTGATCTCTTATGTGGGACCTTGTCGAAAGCCTTCTGAAAGTCCAGATATAACACATCCACTGGTTCTCCCTTATCCAATCTACTAGTTACATCCTCGAAAAATTCTATAAGATTTTTCAGACATGATTTACCTTTCATAAATCCATAAACAGGTCCTTCTGCAGTTGTACAGGGCCCTGGTGAGACCACACCTGGAGTATTGTGTGCAGTACTTTGCACCTTTCATCAGACAAAGTCTCCTACTTTGAGGAAGGACATTCTTGCTATTGAGGGAGTACAGCGTAGGTTCACGAGGCTAATTCCCAGGATGGCGTGACTGTCATGATGAAAGAATGGAACGACTGGGCTTGTATTCACTGAAATTTAGAAGGATGAGGGAATCTTATAGAAACATATTAAATTATTCAGGGATTGGATAAGCTGGATGCAGGAAACATGTTCACGATGTTGAGGGAGTCCAGAACCAGGGGCCACTGTTTAAGAATAAGGGGTGGGCCATTTAGAACTGAGATGAAATACTTTTTCACCCAGAGTTGTGAATTTGTGGAATTCAATGCCGCAGTAGGCATTGGAGGCCGATTCACTGGATGCATTCAAAAGGAAGTTTGATAGAGCTCTTAGGGCTAGCGGAATAATGGGATATGGAGAGAAGACTGGAACGGGGTACTGATTGTGGATGATTAGCCATGATCACATTGCATGGCGGTGCTGGCTAGAAGGGCCGAATGGCCTATTCCAGCCCCAATTTTCTATGTATCTATGCGCAAACATTGGAACTTTTATAATATTTTCTCTTCATATTTAAGGGTCTTCAGTTATTCTGAGTTCTAAAATGATTTCTTCTATTTTGAGTTTTCCTGGGCATTCTTGGAATTGCAATTTTTCCACAAATCAATTCAATCGGTTTTGCCTGTATTATCATATAGATTATTCACTGGTTGGCATGAACAGCTGATATTGTTTTTAAGAATTATCCCACTCTAACTCCTGCTCGGATAAAGTTCCTGTTTCCGTACTCTATGACTCTAACTCTGTTTCTGATCAGAGACCTTTCATCAGACAAAGGATGTGTAACCTAAAACATTGTTTATCTTTCCCCCACATACAACATGCTGAGTATTTCCATCATTTTCTGTTATTTCAAATTTACAGTTCACGCAGTTTATTTTTATTTCCATATATACAGCTGTTTTGTTTTTCATCCATGTGAATGAACACAATATGCTTCATGGAAGTTGACGTATTCAAGAATGAGTTAGCTATAGCTCTTAGGGTTAACAAAGTCAAGGGATATGGGGAGAAAGCAGGAACAGAGTACTGATTCTGGATGATCAGCCATGATCATATTGAATGGTGGTGCTGGCTCGAAGGGCTGAATATCCTACTCCTGCACCTATTTTCTATGTTTATAAGATTTCGATTTTTTTCTACTACTTCAATCGATGTGAAATTTGCTGAATCCCTATTTCACTTTACAAGGTGGTGTCCCTGAACAGACTGACAAAAAAAACCTTCTGCCTCAAATGTGAAAGATTTTTTTGTTGAAAAGATTGAAATAAGACTTCCACCAACCACCATTCTGGTTTTTGCACCTCACCTTAACCAAACTTGATCTTTCCGAGCATTTTGCGTCACCAGTGATCACTTTATTCTCTTGGTGCCTCAAAATGGGTATTAATCAGTGTTGTTACAAAATTATGTGGGGAGTGATAATGAGGCCCCTTTACCATTATCCCAAAATAATTGAGCTATATAGTAAGGATTTAACCGAAAATAATTTTCCATGTTCTCTCCTCTCATTCTACTTTGGTAAAATCCATTGAACGTTGTAACAAACCTTACAACTCAAAAGCATGCTTCAACTCTGTGAATGTTCCTAGGTCATTCAAAACCTATTTTAAAAATAAATATTTCATCCAAATAGATTCAAAAATAGAGTTGATTTACACAACCAGTTTTAAACAGGTCATTTCATTCCTTTCAATGGTGTAATATTTACAAACGAAAAATTGTCTCCTTACATTTACTTTCAAGTGAGTCATTCATTTTGCTGTTTTTGAGCTGTTATAATGCCATTTTTTTTAAACAATTGTGGACTTGTACATATTCTTGTAAATCAATCATTATTGCATGGTACTAAGTAATCACATTTGTCCTGCAGCTTATGGATCGAATAATGGATTTGCCCACACTACTTCGTCATGCCTTCACAGAATTGTTTTCCATCAGCGGGCTTTTCTGGATGTTTCGAATACGAATTTTCCTCTGCCTGGCTGGTGCCTTGTTCTATTTAGTATCTCCACTGGACTTTATTCCCGAGGCTTTCTTTGGAATTCTAGGATTTCTGGATGACCTTTTTGTTATTTTTCTACTTCTCATCTATATTTCTATAATGTATCGAGAGGCAGTTACTCAAAGATTAAATAGGTGAATCAATGTTTCAATAACAAAAAAACCCAATTGCAACTAAGTTTAAATGCATGTTTTCCTCTAAAGGACTGTTGTTACCTCTGAGCAGATTACTGCTGATGAGCAGAATCGGTCTGTTGCAAACCAAGAGCTCCATTAACATTTGATGACTAACAATAAAGTGCGTAAGGTAGCAATTACAACATTTAGCTTGCAAACGAATGCAAGTCAAATTTACGGAAATACTGAGCTGCTTTGTTCCACAAAACTGGTTTTCATTCATTTAGAGAACATTTGAATTATTGAGAACTGGAGAACATTTGGGGTGTAATTGAGGTCATCAACTTGGGGATTTTTTTTGTCAACATGAGATTTATATGAATAATAACTGAATTGGTCATAAATCATGTAGCTAGATTTCTCCAGATTCCTGCTCTGTACGTTTAAAAAAGGCAAATTGAAGATATATATTGTATGTGTAGTTAGATTTAAATATTAAAGCAATAGCCTTTATTGTAAATAGTACAGTGGTTTTTGTACCTATATTTTCTACAAAGTTCTATTTTTATTTGATACTATTGGAATCATTTTGGATTCCAGGCATGTAACAGACTGTGAACAAATTGATCTTTATTAAAAATTTGATTGATTTGTTTGTAATTAAATCACTTATTTCTCTCAAGGCACTCCTATCTTCATAATACAATTCTCAAGAATAAAGATAACAGCATTGGAGATGATTGACTCAAAACAAATATGACAGGGCTTATAGAGGTTGAAATGAGAGAAAATGGACAATAATGTGCTGAATTGGGATACGATTTGATTCATAATGGCTTTTAGATTAAATGATAACTTTTCAATAGAGGGTGGGAATTTATTACAATCATTATAGCAATTGGGAAAAGTTGATGTCGCATCAGTGTATAAAATCATAAGAATAGATCGGGTAGACGCACAGTAGGTGAATCGAGGACCAGAGGACATCGGTTTAAGGTGAAGGGGAAAAGATTTAATAGGAATCTGAGGGGTAACCTTTTCACACAAAGGGTCGTGGGTGTATGGAAAAAGCTGCCAGAGGAGGTTGTTGAGGCAGGGACTATCCCAGCATTAATGAAAGTTAGGCAGGTACATGGATAGGACAGGTTTGGAGGGATATGGACCGAATGCAGGCAGGTGGCGCTTGTGCAGCTGGGACGTTTGCTGGTGTGAGCAAGTTGGGTCGAAGGGCCTATTTCCACACTCTCACTCTATGACTTTAGGAAGCAATTTCATCAACTGCTATGAGCTATTCAGAATGATGAAGGAAAGGCTGAACATTACTATTCAAATATTTCAATTTCCTCATCGACTAAACCAAGCTCTAAATCAGCCTCCCCAAATTCAAAACACTAATGCCTATCTCTTAACTTCAAGTTCTAGTTCACTTTAGTTGTGACTTTTACCTCCTAAATATTATAAACACAGCAGATCAAACAGTAGTTCTGCATCGGCTGCCTATCCTGCATTTATAGTTTTTATAAATCTGGCATTACCATCCATGCCTTCAAATGCCCTGGCCTTGAGCTCTTCATAAATATTTACACCTCTTTCTTTCTCCACGACCTTGGATAAATCCAAGCATTATGATCAAACATTTGACCACTTATCTTATTGATGGGGCTAGCATCTTTTGTTTGATAGCAGTTGTATATAACTTGTCCATAATAAAGCTTTGACGGCTTGTAATTGTAAATTAAGTTGATACCTTTGTTACAGATAACAGGATCCATGCAAGGACAGAACTATGTAGGTAGACAGAGGAAGAAGGAAACACTTGATGACGTGTCAAGGTTAATGTTAGCACAGCATGAATCCAGAATGCTTGTAATTTTGAACTATCAGACAAGGGCAAATGGATCTTGGAGATAAATAAAGACACCAGAGGCCTCAAATGGAGTTCAGGGAGAAAATTTTAAAATATCTCAAAAGGAAATAGTTGACAATTTCCAAACATTAACTAAGTTAATGCATGACAACGATACGATAGAACTTTATCGCAGGGGAGAAATTGGTCTGCCAACAATCATAAAACAGAAGATACATGAAATTAAAGTGATGAGTAGAAAGTCCAGGATTGGGGATGCGCAAAGATTGGGGTGGGGTGGTGGGGGGTGAAGGGGAGTCAGTCTATCTCATGACAAAAGGGGGAGGGGTTGTACAATTTGATAGCCACAGGGAAAAATAATCTATGGTGTTCTGTGCTACATCTTGGTGGAACCAGTCTGTTGCTGAAGGTGCATCACAGGTTGATAAGTATGTCATGGAGGGGGTGAGCTGTATTATTCAAGATGCTCTATCGTTTGAGGAGCATCCTCCCCTCCAAGACCACCTCCAGTGAATGCAAATCCACCCCAGAATGGAGCCAGCTTTCCTGATGAGCTTATTAATTCTGTTAGCGTCTGCGGCCTACGCCCTGCTACTCAGCACATGACAGCGACGAAAATGGCACTGGCCATCACCGATTGATCGAACATCTGCAGCATCTTACTGCAGACGTTGAAAGAGCTGAGCCGCTTCAGAAAGTGGCTCTGTCCCTTATACAGTGCCTCAGCGTTCCTGGACCAGGCCAGTTTACAGATTGTATAGGGAATATCCTGGCACTTTCAGTTGGAATGCAACGGTAATGCTTGTATGTGTGCAAATTTCTTATGCAAAGATTCCTTTGCAAACAATCAGTGCAGAAGTACATTATTTTTACAATTATTCTTTGGCACAATTATGAATATTAGCAAATATAAAACAATGCAAGGATAAACCGAAATTGTTAACAAACTGTTTATTTGAATTTACCAAAGTTTTATCTCGAATATAAATAGATATAAGCCTCTTTTTTTGCCTTTCAAACCCAGTGCCTGGGCAGAGTAAGCAATGATGGCCTGCCTTCATGGTGTTTTTGTAAGTAACTGATACAGATTTATCTTGTAAAAGGAACACTATTTTCAGAACTGGTTGAATATCTCAATTTTAAATGATTGAAATTGCTCTAGAGCTTCAGCCCATCCCAATGGAAATGCAAGTAAACATACAGTAATATTCAAACATTTAATTAACATTAAAATTAAATTAGCAAGTACCACCATTGAACAAATAACTAAATAATAAGTTTCAGAAAAGGACGCAATGCAATGATGTACAAGTCCAAGACCATAAGGAAGCTGTATTTCTATAGCACCTTTCACAATTTTGGCATGTCTATTTGTGCTTTATAGCCAGCCACGGGTGCTTTTAAAGTTCCACCACAATTAAACGAAACAAGCAGGAAATTTGACTGCAGCATGTTTCAACAAATATAAATGAAATAAATAACCAGATTATCAACTTTAAATGCTTGTGTGGGACACTGAAAATGCCACCTAATTTGCAAGGTGTCCACAAAATGTCAAGGCACAAGGCAGAAAGTGTTATGCCAATTCAAAGACACCTCAAACTCTGAAGCATTCCTTCAGGACTTCTAAATTACAGACTAAGGCTGTGATTGAAGCTTGAACCCACAACTCGGGGAGATTGAACCACATCCAACACCTAGAAATAAGATGCACATTATAAGGAATGTGGTAGGACTCTGACCATCACAGACTGTTAAGCAATCCTCTCCAGCAATGTACCATTTTAACACCAATGATCAGCATGTTCAACATACAGTAACTTACAAAAGCAATACAAACTCATGTAATATATTTAGCCAAAACAATTGCAAATAATGTGAAATTAATTCCTTTAAGCTCTTTAAAGTATAACAAATGAGTTGACAATCTTTGCGAGGAATAAACCATTGCAATTATTTACCACACTTAAAAACATTTGATCCAGTGTATTGAATGGGATTAAACTTTTGTGATCTCCACAAATATAATTGTATATCAAAACTATTCTTTAAAAAAAAACAAAATCCAAATCCAAACTTAAGCTTTCTACTTCTATCTTTACTTTTTTGGAAAAGGAAATTAAAATTAATTATTTCAATTTAAATATTTTCAGCAGATACCTTCCAAGGTAAGCAAAGAGGCTTTCCTCAAAGGTGACTTATTTTATTTTAAACTGCGAAGAAAGTAAGTTTACACAAAGAAAAATTTCCAGAAAATAGGTGAACTGTTACAGTCCTTTCACTACACCTGTATAACTAGAACAATCATCAAGAGGAGGTACACTGGGCTGCAGGTATTCTTTCCATTTTCTTTCTTCAAAATGAAGCATTTGAAGTAGCTGCTCAAAGCATTTCTGCAGAATAACTTCAGATTATGTTTAGCAGCTTATTGGAAATACAAAAGTCGAGATGAGCATCCAATTCAGCACTTCTCCGCAGAACTAATTTTTTGATCAAGCTATATTAAGCAGGATATTTTAAATGCTGCCGTTTTCTTCTGGCTTTAGGAGGCTAGAGGATGCAAGCACTACCTGACATCCATTATTGACATGATTCATCACTTTATGTTTGAGATGCACCACTTGCTCACGTAGTACACTTGCCGTTGAGGTTAACTCAAAGTTCTCTGATTTTAGGGTCTTTACTTTATCTTCCAGTCTTGCAATTCTCTCTAATTTCCTTCTTCGACAATTTGATGCTGCAATGCGATTTCTCTGTCTCTTCTTTTCAGCTTTGATATGCTGCCCTCCATCTTCTAATGGGGAGAGTGGTGGAGATTCACTTAGTGGGCCTACTTCTGGTACTGTCTGGGGCTCTTCTTGATATTTTGGACACATGAGCTGTGCCAAAGCTGATAAATGATGTTGTAATGATGCTGGGCTTGCATAGGGAACATGGCCAGTGGGATAACTTTCAGAGCCTGTGTTGGGCAAGCTTGGATTGTAATTGCCAAGGTTGGTATAGACAGGGACATCTGCTTTCGACTGGGCCAAATGCAGACTGCCGTGATAGATTGCGGTGGAGGTATGAGCTGAGCATGGGGCTCCCGCCAAGACCACATGTTGGTTCTGTTTGGTCAAATCCTGCAATGCTTTAAAGACAGAAAATCCAAGTTATCAAATTACTCACTTTAAGCAGCAATACATGGATGAGTCATTCAGCCCACATTCTACACAACTACAAAAATCCTTACAATTTGACACATTAATCATCTATCATTAATAGAAAAGCTGCATTTTTTCCTTCACACTATCAAGAGACCAAATTGCCTGAGATAAGCATGTCTCAAAACTACAAAAATCTCTATTTTTTAATCTTAAATATACTACTGACTAAGCATCCAGTGATAGATTATAAAGATTCACAGCACATATTCAAACATACATCTCTACATACCCAAACAAATCCAATAATAATTTTAAGTTATTAATTATATCATCCATTAACTTATTATTCAAAACCATCAAGACATTGTCCACATTCTAAATTTCACAATATTGAATTGGTGAATCATAATTGCTACATAATGTCTAACTTTAAACTCCTGCCTTAGATATAAAGACAGATATTCCAATAACCTTGATATACAGTATATCAGTTAAATGATATCTCTATAATGACCTCTAAAGTTCCTCTACCATACTTTATATATGTTCTCTTTATGTCCATGTCAATGACATCACCAATCTCTACCGAATTACCCCCACCCCCACCCGCAAAAAAAGGTATTCCACCCACCAGCCTTTTATTCTGCAAACCTAAATACCACCTCGCATATCCTTAGAACTCCCACTTTAAAGTACTGTGCACTTAAACGCATCATTAGTGTGAAGACTTACCATAAGGGTGCGGATTTTCAATCTCGTCTCTGCCTCCAAGCAAGAATCTTCTACCTGCAAATTGTAATAAATATATTTTAAAAATACAAACTAATTTTAATTATATAAAAAAGCACGCTTGAATTGAGAGAAAAGTGGAGGTTAGAAATAAAAAGTACAAGTTGGGGGGAGGGGGGCGGGGAAATCACGCTCCTCACCATCAACTCTTTAAATAGTAAATTCAGTAAATTATCTCATGATGGCGTGGGATAGTCAAGTGCAACGATCACTCGGGTGGAAACAAATATAAATGGGACGTCCTGAAAGCTTCGAAAACTGCTCTTCGACTTGAAAAGTTACCACCATTTATCTACTGAGTGTTTCCAAAATGTGCTTTCATTCCAGACTTCCAGCATCTGCGATCTTTTTGACTTTTGTTATAATCATATGTTGGCGGTGGTGACCTGCTGCTGCCTCGATCCACATCGCTCCAGTTTTCTTTAAAGCCTCAATGATCGTTTCCGTGCGCATCCTCACCGTTGCATCAAATTCTTCTTCAAGCCACACGCGAATGTGTCGGGGAGGAAGCAATGAGCTCTGCTATAAGATCTTTGATGGAAAGCAGGGAAGGGAGGGGAGGGGAGTGAGTGGTCGCAGAGTTGTTAGCAGGGGAAGGAAGCACCAGCGGGCATGTGGCTCCGGATACTCGGAGCCCAGCGCAGAACACCGGCCACCAAGCAGCGTCTACAGCGCGGGCCGGCCGGCCGCTCGGTCGGGAGCTGGAAGCCGCTCTCACCTTTCGCCAGTGGATGGACGAGGCCCTCGGCTTCCCGCCTGCTTCCGGGCCTGTCGGCCTGGGCACCCGACTCCGGCAGCGTCAGCACGGAGCCGCCGTTCAGCTCCTGAGACGGGGGGCGCCGATCCGCCGCCGCCGCCGCGCTCTTCTTGTCCATCGGCGCCGCTTCCAGGTGCCCGCTGCTGGTCGTGTGGTCCCGGTAGAAAGGCGCCGCCATCACAAGCCGACAAACTCGCCGCCGCCGCCGCCGGTCAGCGCTGAGCTCCGCACTGGAACGTGGCGTGACGTAACGCCGCTCGCTGACGCACATCCTCGCGCCCATTACGCGCGGAAACGTCACGACATCTCCACGGCAACCGGACCCCGCTCCCCCGGCTGACGCTGTGTGTGTGGGAAGGAACTGGTGACGCTGGTTTACAGCCCAGATATAATAGACACACAAGGCTGGAGTAACTCCTGGGTCTCCTCCATTCCCAGAGTGAGCAAAACCGGAAATTGGAGGAACAGCACCTCATATTCCGCCTGGGTTGCTTGCGTCCGCATGACATGAACATTGAATTCTCCCAATTTTGCTAGCCCTTGCTGTCTCCTCCCCTTCCTTAACCCTCGAGCTGTCTCCTCCCATCCCCCCCCCCCCGGGCCCCCCTCCTCCCCCTCTTCCTTTTTCCTTCCCCCCCCCCCCCCCCCCCCCCCCCCCATCAGTCTGAAGAAGGGTTTCTGCCAGAAACGTCACCTATTTCCTTCGCTCCATAGATGCTGCTGCACCCGCTGAGTTTCTCCAGTATTTTTGTGTACCCTGGAATAACTCTGTCAGCGGGACAGGCAGTAAGTATCTCTGGAGAGATGGAGTGGGTAACGTTTCAGGTCGAGGCCCTTCTTCAGAGTCGTGAAAACAGGACAAAGGGAATGGAGATCAAGGAAAATGTAGAACAGATCATTGTTAGTTGGGAGAAGGCAACAACAAAGCAAACAGATAAAATGTAGTCGGAGAACTGGGAGAGGGGAGGGATGGAGAGAGAGGGAATGCAAGGGTTACTTGAAGTTAAAGAGGTCAATGTTCATACCGCTGGGGTGTGAGGTGCCCAAGCGAAATATGAGGTGCTTTTCCTCCAATTTGAGTTGGGCGTCACTCTGGCAATTGAGGAGGCCAAGGACAGAAAGGTCAGTGTAGGGTAAATTTAAAGTGTTTAGCAACCGGTAGTTCAGGTAGTAGACTGAAGGACAAAGGACATTTATTGTCACACACACCAAGTGGTGCAGTGAAATTTGAGTTACCATGCAGCACACAACTAAGATAAACACACTATAGAATTTAACATTAAACATAAAAACATCCCCCCCCAATTTTCAACGTTTCCCACTGTGAAGGAAGGCAACAAAGTTCAGTCCTCTTCCTCTTGTGGTCAGGGTCTATTGAGGCCTCTGCAGTCCCCGCAACGGCGGACCAATGTTTCAGGCCCCCTCGCCGGATGATGGAACTCCGCAGTCGGAAGAACACTCTCAGCGGCTTGGAGTTCTGAATCTGCCACTGACTCCCGAAGTCCACGGGCCGAGCTGGGCGAAGCTCCAACACTGGCGACCTCGGTGGGAGATCCCAAGGCTCCGCGATGTTAAAGTCAGCGCCGCCCGCGGCTGGAAGCTCCGCAGACCACAGCTCCACAGCAGTCCCAGCACTCCGGAGCTTCCAAAACAGCGACCTGGTGAGGTATCACCCGCTCCCCGATGGTACTTCAGTGCTGAAGCTGAAGCTCTGGCCGGGTCTCTGGCAGGAAAGGCTGTGCCAATCCAGATGGTGGGGGGGGGGCGAAGATGCGGCTCGGAGGAAAGACACATCCTCGACTAGGTAGCGACTGGAAACAAGTTTCCCTCATCCCCACCATAAAAAGACTAAAAGGCCTCCAAAACAATACGTTTGACAGACTAAAAAAAAGGATGAAAGAACGCACAGCTGCAGGCGAGGCTGCAGCACTCGATGGCGCCACCACTCGACAGAGCGGAGGTGTTCAGCGAAACGATCGCCAAGCCTGCGCCAAGTAACCCTTGCTTTCCTCACTCTCTCTTTTTCTTCTGTCGTATGTCTTTTAGTCCTGCAGCTCGTTAAGGCGAGCCAGGCCAATGTGTCATCGTCCAGGTCAATCAGACCTCGTTTACCATTGGGTGGCCGGTGTTTGGGGCAACTGGTGACTACGTGCTCCACTGTCTGTGTTGGGTCCCCACACTCGCAGGAGGCGCTGTTCACGAGGCTCCACCTCTTCATCGCTACTCTCTCTATCCCTCCCCCACCCTAGTTCTCTGACTAGTTCTACTGTTCTGATTAATTTTACAGTTTGTAGGCCTCCTTGTCACCTCCCCCTCAGCTAATAATGAACCATTCTACATTTCCTTTCTACCATTCTAGATGTGTAGGAAGGAACTGTAGATGCTGGATTAAAGCAAAGATAAACACAAAATGCCGGAGAAACTCAGCGGGCCAGGCAGCATCTCTGGAGAGAAGGAATGGGTGACGTTTTGGGTCGAGACCCTTCTTCAGACAGAGTGAGGGGAAAGGGAAACTAGAGACATGGAAGGGTACAAAGTGAATGTAAGGTGTGAAAATGACAGACCAAAGCAAATATCTAACCAAGGAAGACACAAAGGTGCTGGAGTAACTCAGCGGAAGAGGCAGCATTTCAGGAGAGAAGGAGTGGATGACGTTTTGGGTCAAGATCCTGGAAAAGGGAAACCAGAGAGATAAACAGTGATGCAGAGAGATATGGAACAAATGAATGAAAGATGTGCAAAATAGTTATGGTGATAAAGGAAACTATTATTAGCCATTTGCTAGGTGAGAACAAGAAGCTGGTGCGACTGGATGAGGGAGGATTGGAGGGAGAGGGAATGCATGGGTTACTTGAAGTTAGAGAAATCAATAGTCACACCACTGGGTTGTAAGCTGCCCAAGCGTAATTTGAGATGGTATTCCTACAATTTGCGTTTAGCCTCACTCTGACAATGGAGGAGGCCTCAGACCGAAAGGCCAGCGTGGGAATGGGAAGGGGAATTAAAGTGTTTGGAAACCGGGAAATCAGGTAGGTCCAGGCGGACTGAGCGAAAGTATTCAGCGAAACAATTGCTTAGTATAACTAAGGCCATTGTAACTATAGAATTCAAGGAGAGGTACTGTGAACTTCAGAAACAAATTCATATTAATAAAAGATGTATGAAATGCCCTAGCAGGATTAGAAGTGGATAAATTCCAGGGTGCTTTGGGAAGATGTTTTTGGGGCTCTGACAATTTTAAAATCTTCACTGGCCACAAATGAGGTATTAAAGGAATAGAGGTATGCAAGAGTGGTTTCTTTATCCAAAAAAGGGCAGCAGGGATAGAACAAGTGAATACAGTCAAATGGAAATTATTGAAAAAAATCTAACTTGCAAAGGTAGACAGACTGTTGGAATGGCTTTATTATGAGAGATTCTGTCTGGTCAATTACAAATGGTTTTAAGAGGTAACAAAACTATTGAGGGCAGTGTGTTCAAGGTAGACAATGGACTTGCGAGGCCTTTGATAAGACCCCACTTTAATTATCTCTACCTACAATTACATTTTTTTAAATTCATGCATGAATATTGCAATCACTGGCATGACACGTATTTCCTTCCTCAATGTAATTTCCTAATTGTCTTGAAATAAGTGTTCTACTAAGTCCTTTCACAGGACAGGCAAGTGGAACCACATTGCTGTCAGTCCAGAGTCATAAAGACCAGTCCGAGTAAGGAGGGCAAGTTTTTCTACCTTGAAGGACTTCTAGGATTTACAGATCCTCCCCAGGTTCTGAACTCTCGATCTAATTACAGCTCATACATTAAAACCAAGCGTTTGGAAGACCAGTGGGATATATTTACCGGCTGCTGCTGCCATCTTCTGCCGCGTGAGAACTCTGTTCATGGCAACAAACGAATGGCTGAGTTAAATATGCTGGTTTAATTACATGTTGCCATGCTTTTTATTTAAATCAATTGCTGAGTGGCTGCATTTCCAACCAACAAACTGTTCGGGTTACAAACGGGTCACAGGAAAGTACCCTGTTGTAACATGCATAGGATCTGAACACATGCGCCTACCATAAAGTAAATGTTTAAAGATCGGCAGTTGCATACATTTGACTATAAATATTTGACCAATGTTTTAAATAATGTATCCCCTGCAAAACTGTGTAGTAGTTTAAAGCCAGCTAACCTGATTTGGCTTAATGTTTTACCAACACTCTTTTTCAAAACAATGGCAAATCACGCATTCCAGCTCATGCAAAATTTAAGGATTCACTTATGATTCATAAGTCTTGCTATTTTTCATCCAGATATTACATTTAAAGACATAGTGAAAGGGAATAAAATTTGTCAAAAATAACAATACATTCCAAATCAGCCCCCCCGGTATCCTGTCCTTACAATTAGCAAACCCCAAGAGCTTCTCTTTCTTACTACAAACATAGATCATAAAGAACATTTATTTAACTTTTTTTTTTTTTTAAAGCCAGACTATTTTTATTACATGGGTACTTTTTAGATGCTTAGCAATATACACAAAATCACATTCTGCAATTCTGTCCATAGGCTTGGATCATACATGGGATTATAATTTAAATAAACTACGAGGCTGAAATATTCAAGTGAGTTAGCTGATTGTGCAAAGATGGATGATATACATCCTACTATATTAGAAAATGTTGTTAAAACATTTAAGGACACAAAAAATCAGTGCTATTACATAGTTTAAATACAAAGTACATTATTGTTTTTCTAAACTTTAAAAAACTCGCCCAGGGACAGCCTTGAACCGTTAATGCAGACGTCAGGAGAGGAGCGGCAGTTCTAAGTAACAAGAGAGTGAATTGGCTGGACATCCAAATTAGTTGATTACATTAAATAGCAAATAAAAGTAAGGCTAGATGTAGCGGAGCGGCCTGTTGGGAGCAGCTGTGTTGGAAGGAAGTGATGTGGGGAGGCATTTAGATGGACACGGGTTGATTAGGGATAGTCAGCATGGTTTTGTAGATGTGAAATTGTGTCTCACAAATCTGATAGTTTTTTGAAGATGTGACCAAACGGCTGATATGGGCAGAGCTGTCGATGTTGTATATATGCACTTCCTTAGAAGGCTTCGGAAGTTCGGCAATTCCCCAACTCTCACTAACTTCTACAGATTCGCAATAAAAAGTATTTTATCAGGATGCATCGCAGCTTGTTTTGGGAACAGCTCCATCCAAGACCAAGAAATTGTAGCGAATTGTGGACGCAGCCCAGATCATTACACAAACCAACCTCCCTTCCATGGACTCCATTTAAACTTCACGCTGCTTCAGCAAGGCCAGCAGCACAATCAAGGATGAGTCGCATCCTGGCCACTTCCTCTTCTCCTCTCTCCCATCAGGCAAAAGGTACAGAAGTGTGAAGACTCACACCTCCAGATTCAGGCAGTTTCTTCCAAGCTGTTATCAGGCAACTGAATCATCCTACCACAACTAGAGAGCAGTTCTACCACAACTAGAGAACACCTCATTGGTGTCCCTCAGCCTATCATTGATCGGACTTTACTGGATTTACCTTGCACTAAACGTTATTCCCTCAACATGTACGTATCTATACACCCATGGCTCGATTGTAATCATGTATTGTCTTTCCGCTGATTGGATAGCACACAATAAAAGCTTATCACTGTACCTCGGTACGCGTGACAATAAACTAAGATGAAGTGAACTGAACTTCAGCACAAGCTGGAAAGGGTACAGAGAAGATTCATAAGGATATTGCCAGGACTAGGAAAAGGTTTAGTAGGCCGGGACTCTATTCCTTGGAGCACAGGAGGATGAGGTGTGATCTTATAAAGGTGGATAAAATCATGAATAGATCAGGTAGATGCAGGTAGATGCACAGAGTCTCTTGCCCAGATTAGGTGAATCGAGGACCAGAGGACATAGGTTTAATGTGAAGGGGAAAAGATTTAATAGGAATCTGAGAGGTAACCTTTTTTACACAAAGAGTAGTGGGTGTATGGAACGAGCTGCCAGATGAGGTAGTTAAGGCAGGGACTATCCTAGCATTTAAGAAACAGTTAGACAGGACAGGACAGGACAGGTTTGGAGGGATTTGAGCCAAACGCAGGCAGGTGGGACTGGTGTAGCTGGGACGTGTTGGCCGGTGTGGGCAAGTTGGGCCGAAGGGCCTGTTTCCACACTGTATCACTCTATGACTAAAACAATGGAATAAACCTAATGTGAAGGGCAAAATTCCACCACAGTTAATTTAAGTTTAACTGTTAAAGTTGGATGTAAATAATAAGGCTATTAAGGCATACAAAGGCAATTCTTGGTTCTGTATCTTGGAAAAAAGTACCAATAGGATGCAATAGCAAGTCACAAAACTTTAAAGTTAGCCTACTATTCAAATAGCATTTATAATTTTGGACAACCAATTATACTGAAACAATGGAAACTTGTAGCATATATTTAACTACCGTAAATGGCAAGATGAGGATTTAGTTACAGAACTTGAAACTGAGATGTTTTTTTCTTCCCCTAGATCACATTAGGTGAAGTTGTCAAATTAGTATGGCTAATTATAAACCAGTTTCACAGCATAAATTATGATAAAGATTCCAAATTTAATATAAAGGTTAAAAACTAGTACAATTAAAATGTTGATATACAGAATGGAAACAGGCCCTTCAGCCCAACAAGTCAACACCTACCATCGATGTTATCCCACTTTCACACCCACTCTCTACACACTAGGTGCAATTTACAGAGGCCACTTAATTAATGTACAAACTCAAGCATATTGGGGATGTGGAGGAAACTGGGGAAACCCACAGGGAGAATGTGCATACTCCACTCAGACAACACCCGAGGTCAGGATCAAAGGCAGGTCTTTGGCACTGTGAGCAAGTTCTCCTCTGCTACAGTATGATCAGAACCTTAACCCCAGGTGGAACTGATTTAGAGTCTGAAAAACCTTATGGTATATGTATTTTCGCTCTGTACACAATTTATATTTATTGCTACCACTCAATGTGAAAACAAGTCATTCTCTGTAACCCAAGATTGATGAGATCTTTCTAATACTTCAGCTATCTCATCATATTGCTTCTAGGCCATATTAGAATTTTGGTAGCACGCTATTTCTGTTATTAGTCTACATGTTCTGATATCTGCAATTCACCACCTCCATAATGCATCGATAAATTTAATAAGCTATTTTTATTTGCACATTATAAACAATAATTGCCCCAGAGCCAACCTTGAGGATTTTTTTATTTTAAACCCTACCAGCAAGGGTAGTAAAAGATACTCAGCTATGATTCTACATTATATAACAAATGTGATACTGGTAAACAAATTACATTTAAAGTTTAATTAATTCATACAAAGTGTTATTTAACAGCACACAGGTTTTATGTGGTAACATCTCTCGTGTATTAAGTTCCTGTAATAGCTTCTTCATTCTTTGTAATCGTTGTTCTTGGCGGCGAGATTTCTGCTGTAAGAATCTCAGTTTCGTCTTTAGTTTCTCATTTTGTTCCTCCAACTGCTGAATCTTTTTCTTTTGTAAGCACGCATCTCGAACACTATAGCTATGGTCAAAAACAGTTAGGAGTCCATGCTTTTGATTCAATTTGGATTCCTCCATAATTTCCTCTGTTGCCTGAGGTTGGGCTCTTGGTAATGCCGTTTCTAACTTCTATCAAAAGTGATGAATAGTTCAGAATATACAATTTCAATAGAGTTAACAAGCTGTAACAAAGTCATTCCTAGAACCCACAATCATTCATCTAATCCAACATTTCCAAAGTATAATTTCAGTAAGATTTAAAATGCAAATACTGCACATCATATAATATGCACTCTGACAAAAAGAAAAGTTCATTGTTAAGTTTCATTTAACAATGAAATTTGAGATAATTTGATAGAAAGCCAAAGATGTTGGGATCAATTCAGAATTGAAGGATTTCAGACTTGAATCAATAACTGTTTCTCTTTCCACAGATATTGCCTGAGCTGCTGATTTAAAACAGAAAATATTATTTTCTGCTTTTAATTATGTTAAGTAAAACAAAATTTGACTTTAATAAAACTCCAATGAGGTCATGTGGTGCTTCTATTCAATACAATGACCAAACCGATGCAGAAAACCACAAACCCAGGCATCAAAAATTTGCAAATTTATGCTATCCTAAGAAAAGATTCAGCACCCATCATTCACAAATCTTTATCCATTGTAGCAATTAGGATTTAAAAGAATGCCAATTTCTCTCATAAACCAGATTGGTGACAGATACAGAATTAGCAGGAATCACACAGGTTATAAAGGGATTCCCTTGATATTTGGGCAGCACATTTAAGATCCTGGCTATATCATGTTACAGGAAACCAATAGTAAGAAGTGTTGATGTATTTAAAACAAAAATACCACATCAGGCTTGAATGGAGCAGGTAAATAAACAGCTTTGTGTTTTCCCCTAGTTCTTTAATTTTCATTTCACCTCACAGGGGTAAGAATTCCCTATGGTTAAAGCATGTGCCCCAAATATAAGATTTATAAAATACTATACAGAGTTTTTCCATCAATTGTGTCTAATTGTTCGGATTGAGACATCTACCAGATGTGTATATCGTTAGTTATAAATAAATCACCTTTAGTTTGTAAACAGTCTTGCATTACAGAACATTTCCTTCTATATTGATAGAAAATGCATCTACATTGATTCTTTATTGCTAGACGTACAATAATAAACCCCAAATATTGCAATGACGAAACGAACTTCGATAAATGTTACCTGGTCGTCAACATTAGGGAAAAAAAAGCTTGAAGTGCTTCTTTTGCAGATTTGCCCAAATACACAGAAATGGATGGTTATTTAAATTATATTATATTCAACCAATTATCTGAAAGATTAATACGTGACAGATACATTATAACTCCAGAAAAGCAAACTACTTGAGCCAAAATGTAAACAGATTCTTTGAGCAATAATCAAGTCAAAGAGAATTCAAATCCATTCCAAATATTCTGCAGATTAGGACTCAATCTGGTCATTATTGCGGTCTTGCTCGTGCTATGAACAATCCTCACTACATGCCTAGTCTATTGATTTTTATTAGAGGAGAATATAGGATCTGAACCAATGGGTTAAAGTAAAGGTGCAGGGAAGGTAGGGAGTATAAATGGTAATAGGGGACAATTTAGCATTGTGTTGCATATGCACCCCTAATCATTAAGAACAGCTCATTGGGGCTAGAGAAAGAATCTCTCCCAACTTATTCGGCCTCATAACGTCATAGATACTTAGAAAATAGGTGCAGGAATAGGCCTTCTCGGATCCCTTCGTGGCAGAGAGTTCCAGAGATTCACCACTCTCTGTGTGAAAAATGTTTCTCTCTACTCGGTCTTAAAGGATTTCCCCCTTATCCTTAAGCTGTGACCCCTTGTCCTGGACTTCCCCAACATCGGGAACAATCTTCCTGCATCTAGCCTGTCCAATCCCTTAAGCATTTTGTAAGTTTCTATAAGATCCCCCCTCAATCTCCTAAATTCTAGCGAGTATAAGCCGAGTCTATCCAGTCTTTCTTCATATGAAAGTCCTGACATCCCAGGAATCAGTCTGATGAACCTTCTCTGCACTCCCTCTATGGCAATAATGTCCTTCCTCAGATTTGGAGACCAAAACTGTACGCAATACTCCAGGTGTGGTCTCACCAAGACCCTGTACAACTGCAGTGCTCCTATACTCAAATCTTTTTGCTATGAAAGCTAACATACCATAATTGTCATGTGATAGGAGCAGAATTAGGCTGCACCGCCATTCAATATGATCATGGCTGATCATCCAACTCAGTATCCCATGGTTTAATGGTACTTCATGTCACATGTACCGAGGTCGAGTGAAATTCATTTTTGTATTTAATGTCAGAATATTAAACTCCAATTGTTGCTCTTACCTCACTGGAGCCCCTTGCTTTCCCAAGTCCACACATTGGTGCTGCCACTTAGAACACTGCTTAATAAAAGCACTGTTCCTGTAATTGGGATCAGTTTTATATTTCCAGGTGTTACCTTATATCAATTAACAAGTTCTAGCTAGTTACCCAATTACCTGGAAACAAGGTAGACTCAAAATACTGGAGTAACTCAGCTGGTGAAGCAGCATCAACGGAGAGAAGGAATTGGCGAAGTTTCGGGTCAAGACCCTTCTTCACACTTCCCTCCTCCACTGTCAGAATGGGGCAAATTGGAGGAACAGCACCTGATATCTCCCCTGGGCAGTTGGTATGAGTATTAAGTTTCAAAGGTTTCAAAGGTCTTTTATTGTTACGTGTACCAATTAAGGTACAGTGATATGCGAATTACCATACATATGTTACATACATATTACTGTATGGTAATTTGCATATCACATGACAATAAAATACCTTTGAATCCTTTGAACCTTAATACTCAATTTCCCTTCTCTCCATAGATGCTGCCTCACCATCTGAGTTACTCCAGCATTTTGTGTCTATCTTCGATTTACCAGCATCTGCAGTTATTTCTTAAACACCTGGAGAACAAGGCTACTTGTTTCCCAGTGCAGTGTAACACTGCAATGCTAAAGAGATGTTCACTGTAAATCTAAAAAACTAACATACTTCAAAATGAAAATGATCTCTTCCTCACCCACACATGACTGACAATCAATCAAGGTGTACTCTCTCCAAAGATGCTATTGAATAACAGAATAGTATCTTAATTATTCAATTGAAATGATCGGGTTTTATTTTGAATTAGGCACATTAATATACTTATGTATAACTGTTATACTTATGCATTGTAAATGAGTAACACAAAAGTTACCTTTGGTTGTTGATTTGGTCGGGTAAAACAGAATATGGATGGCACGGCATTTTCTTCCAGTATTTTATTGTTACAGTTCTTTCTAAAACAGTCCAGAGTGAAATGTTCTGAGCACAAATTGCTGTTTTTGGTGGGTATAAAATTCCTTCTCCTTACTGCAGCCAACCACTTCTTACAGAGCTCTGGTCGCTTCAGAGGAAACCTTCAAATCAGGTTTTAAAAATACTATTAGAGAGAAGAGCTGCACTTGGACATTTAACAATAAAATTGGGTATTTCCAGTTGGATTGACACCATTCTTCCAGACACTCATGCTTTCCCGATGACATCAAAATGCAGGCAAGAGTCCAAATGATGCAAATTTACAAAGCACATTATGTCTATTCCAGTTATTAGTAGAACATAGAAGAGTACAGCACAAGAGCACTTTGGCTCACAATGTCTGCGCTGAACATGATTCCAAGACCATCACCTATCTACCTGCACATAACGCATATCCCTCCATTCCCTGCATATCTATATGCCTATCCAAGTCTTTTAAATGCTTCAACCAACAACCCCAGGCAGTCACCACCGTGTGTAAAAAAACTTGTTCTGCACATCTCCTTTAAACTTTGCCCCTTTCACCTTAAAGCTATGCCCTCTAGCATTTGATTTTTCCATCCTGAGAAGAGATTCTGACTGTCTAGCCTATCTACGCCTCTCATAATTGTATATACTTCTATCAGGTCTCCCCGAAACCTCCAACATTCCAGAGTCTGTCCAACTTCTCCATGTAGCTAATACCCCTTAATCCAGGATAGACACAAAATGTTGGAGTAACTCAGCGGGACAGGGAGCATCACTGGTGAGCAGGAATGGGTGACATTTCGGGTCAAGACCCTTCTTCAGACATCCCCCCTATTCCAGGTATCATTCTGGTAAACCTCCTTTGTACCCTTTCCAAAGACTCCACACGGCTGTAGCTTTGTTAAACTAGTCTACCATTACTCTAAGTATGAATGTTTTCTATTTATTTTTCACATGGCACGTCACCAGAGTTCAGGAATTTATAGAGCCTTTAATATGTTAATTTACCTTACTGGTTGGAAGGATTAGCTCAGGTACCATCTTGTCAGACAGGACAAAATGTAAATTGCCATCAATATTAGGGCTGTCTCTCTCATTACAATTCTAGGATTTGGGGATTTCCTCATTGTACATTAGATTATAAACACAGGCCTATCAACATCTACAACCCTTGTGAAGATTCATCACAAAGCATAGCAAGAAATTAGTCAGTGACCAGGAAAGGGAAGAAAACTGTTTAAAAGCATTAGAATTATGAATAAACATAAAATACTGCCCATAACAGAAATCTGCGATGTTAACATTTTGGAAAATAGACCGAAAAAAGCTGAAATAACAGCAGTCAGACATCATCTCTGGAGAAAATGGATTTCTCTTTGAGATGTACACAAAAAAGCTGGAGAAACTCAGCGGGTGCAGCAGCATCTATGGACCGAAGGAAATAGGCACCGTTTCGGGCCGAAACCCTTCTTCAGATGGATAGGGGGTGGCGGGGATAGGGAAGGAAAAAGGAGGAGGAGGAGCCCGAGGGTTGGGGGATGGGATGAGACAGCCCGAGGGCTAAGGGGAGGAGACAGCAAGGGTTAACAAAATTGGGAGAATTCAATGTTCAAGCCCGCAGGCTGCAGACTCCCCAAGGTGCTGTTCCTCCAATTTCCGGTGTTGCTCGCTCTGGCCATGGAGGAGACCCAGGACAGAGAGGTCGGATTCGGAGTGGGAGGGGGAGTTGAAGTGCTGAGCCACCGGGAGGTCAGGTAGGTTCTTGCGGACCGAGCGGAGGTGTTCGGCGAAACGATCGCCCAACCTCCGCTTGGTCTCACCGATGTAAATCAGCTGACATCTAGAGCAGCGGATGCAGTAGATAAGGTTGGAGGAGATACAGGTGAACCTCTGTCGCACCTGGAACAACTGCTTGGGTCCTTGAATGGAGTCGAGGGGGGAGGTAAAGGGACAGGTGTTACATTTCTTGCGGTTGCAACGGAAAGTGCCCGGGGAGGGGGTGGTACGGGAGGGGAGGGAAGAATTGACCGGAGGGAGCGGTCTTTGTGGAAGGCACACATGGGGGGAGATGGGAAGATGTGGCGAGTGGTGGGGTCACGTTGGAGGTGGCGAAAATGCCGGAGGATTATTTGTTGTATGTGACAGCTGGTGGAGTGAAAGGCGAGGACTAGGGACACTCTGCCCTTGTTGCGAGTGCGGGGATGGGGAGAGAGAGCATTGTTGCGGGCTATGGGAGAGACCCTGGTGCGAGCCTCATCTATGTTGGAGGAGGGGAACCCCCGTTCCCTGAAGAATTAGGACATTTCAGATGCCCTGGTGTAGAACACCTCATCCTGGGAGCAGATGCGACGTAGGCGGAGGAATTGGGAGTGGAGTCCTTACAGGAAGCAGGGTGGGAAGAAGTGTAGTCCAGATAGCCATGGGAGTCAGTGGGTTTATAGTGGAAGCCATCCCAATTTCTCTTTGGGATGCTGTCTGACCCACTAAGTTACTTCAGTGTTTTTTGTCTTTCTTCGGTTTAAACCAGCATCTGCAGTTCCTTCCTACACTTAACATTATGGAAGTTCTGCAGTTCAACACATTCTAATCCACCCCCACCTAGTTTTTGTTTTACTTAGAGACCACTGGTCTTTTTTTTCTAATTTCATCCTCATTCAACATTGTAGGTCCCTTTCCACCGCCCCGAGGCCCTCGCCTATGCTTCTCTCCCCGCTGAGTTACTCCAACATTTTGTGTCTACCCCCATCCAGCCATACACACTCTCTTCCTGACTATTGCTGAGTCCGTCACCCACCCCATCCCGCTCTCTTGCAAACCCTTGCCCGCCTCACCTCTTCTTCCGAGTTTCCTCCCCTGACCAACTCTTCCCACCTCACCTCTCGATCGCCCACAACCCGGCTCGTTCAGCTCCCTCCCTCCCTGCGCTCAAGGAGCGGCCTAGCCCGCCCGCCCGCCAGCCAGCGCAAGGCTTCTGGATCGCCGGCCGAGGCTCTGCGGGCACAAAGCCGCAGCAAACTCGCTCCCTCCACGGAACCCACTAGCCAGGGCCCACTGCCTGCCTACCTGTGGAAAGAAGTGCCGCGATCCTTGTCATACCGGTTCTTGCAGCCGTAAGCGGAGCAAGACAACACCATGACACCGAGCAGCCGTCCAACGACCGCCACCACCTGCCCCCGTCCACGTCGCCCATTGGCTGGGCGCTGTCCGTGACGTCACCTGCCGGGAGAGGAGCTCCCTCCTGCATTGAGGAGCTGCAGAGCAAAGATCATCTTTGCTGCAGAAGATATGGACACAAAATGCTGGAGTAACTCAGCGGGTCAGACAGCATCTCTGGAGAAAAGGAATAGGTGACGTTTCGAGACCCTTCTTCAGTGTTGAACTGGTAGGTAGAGTGATGTCTTGAAGGCAAACCAGTCAAAGGAATGCGATGCAAAGGAAGATGACACGTAGTAGGAATGTTACATTTTGAGATCAAGCCTGTCATTTAACCCACCAGATAAAGCATAAAATAAACCTTTGATATTTACCTAATTCACTTTCATATCTTCAGTTATTGCATGTGAACCAATCATAGTAGAAGTAGCATCACTAACCCCACCACAAATAATGCCTTAGTTGATGAAATGCAGTGAGCCAAGCACTCTGGCTGTTGTTGTCCCTTCAGCTCTCGCTTCTATCCACCGTCATTTCTTCTCACTGTTTGAATTCTGAAGTAGGCTAAATGTCTCTCACGCTTATCCCGATTTCCATAATTATTTACAGCACAAAAATTGACAATTTCGGCGGGTTTTAACGGGCCCACTACGCTGGAAACAATGGTGAGTGCTTACCTGCAGTTCATCGCATGTACTCCACTTTCATACTAACACCCACTTCCTATAGGGAGGTTTCATGGCAGTTGGGTCACGACCCATGACCAGTACTGTTGCTACGCTACGCCAAGTGGAGTACACGCGATGAACTGCAGGTAAGCACTCACCATTGTTTCCAGCGTAGCGGGCCCGTTAAAACCCGCCGAAATTGTCAATTTTTGTGCTGTAAATAATTATGGAAATCGGGATAAGCGTGAGAGACATTTAGCCTACTTCAGAATTCAAAAAGTGAGAACAAATGACGGTAGATAGAAGCGAGAGCTGAAGGGACAACAACAGCCAGAGTGCTTGGCTCACTGCATTTCATCAACTAAGGCATTATTTGTTTTTTTTTCTTGATTCCTTTGGCGGAGTCAGCCAGGACTTACCAACGCGAGGCTGGCCGACTTCGGGGCTGTGGTTGCGGTACGACCCAACTTCCGACCCGACTTTGGAGCCTCGGAGGCTCGGCCGTGGGCCAGTGGACGACATCATCGGGAGCTCGAGTTCTGTTTTCCGGAGCTCCCGCAACTACAGCTGCGTCCGCTGGACTGGAGGACGGCAGCTTCGACCGCCCCGGGCCGCGGAGTTTGAACTGGCCCGTTTGCGGAGCACGGATTCAGCCGCGGGACTTACCTACCATCACCCGGCGGGGTCACAACATCGGAGGCTTGGATTGCCTCAGCGCAGAGGGAGAGCAAGGAGGGAAGAGACAATGACTTTGGGACTTAAACTGTGTTGAGTGTTTGTTATTTATTCTATGTTATGACTGCAGGCTAAACCATTTTGTTGTACTGAAAAGTGCAATGACAATAAATTGAATCAAATCAAATCTAAAAAGTTTCAGAGGTGATAAATCTGGCTGTAAAATTTTAAAATCGCCCAGGGTTCTCAAGTCGGGTTTTACATACAAAAAGAAAACGCCTCTGAAGAAAAAATTACAGCCAGATTTATCACTTCTGAGACTTTTTAGATACCAAAGGAATCAAGAAAAACCACAAATAATGCCTTACTGTTGATGAAAAGCAGTGAGCAAACGCGATAATTCACAATATTTTCAATTCCGATATCTACACGGCCAATGTTCGCCAAGCACTTTAGCTGCTGTTGCCCCTTCAGCTCTCGCTTCTCTTTACCTTAATTTCGCTACACTTTTGGAATTCTGAAGTTGGGTAAATGTCTCTCACACTTACCCCGACTTCCACAATTTTTTACAGCGCAAAAATTCAACATTTTGGCGTTTTTTAACAGGTAGGAAAGTACGCGTTTCTTGCATTAATAACATATACCAGAAGTTACGGATGTCCTCCAGATAGATTGAGCGGCTCCATGCGTCAAGCCCTATGACCCAGTGACCTTACGTGCAACCCCCCAATACTGGTCAGTCTTGGAAACGGTAACGATGAACTAACAACCTGCTATACTATGGATACTGATTAAAGATGATCTTGAACTCCAGATTGTACAGTTTGCTTATTTACAAGTATTAAAAAAGTTATTAGGAAATTAGCATCTTGTTCCCTATAGTTTTCTATTGACTTAACTCAAAAGCTGTGATCGAGGACAAGCCTTGTCACAAGGGCCGTTTTACACAGACATACATACAGATGTTTAACATGGCGGCGGCCACAATCTAATCTGTGTGTACTGTGGAAGTTTTTAGTCATATATTTAGCGTGAAAATAGTGATCGTGGATAGACAATTACACAATACGGATAATCATGTTGCCGATATCGGGGCCTAATTAACTTATTTTGCATCATCAGATTAAAATTAAATAACACCAAAAACTAGATAAGTTGTTAAATAAACGTCCTATATACCTGTTTAAGAAGGAACTGCAGATGCTGGAAAATCGAAGGAAGACAAAAGTGCTGGAGAAACTCAGCGGGTGGCAGCATCTATGGAGCAAAGGAAATGGGCAACGTTTTGGGCCGAAGAAGTTTCCGGGTCTGAAGAAGGGTTTCAGCCCAAAACGTTGCTTATTTCCTTCGCTCCATAGATGCTGCCACACCCGCTGAGTTTCTCCAGCACTTTTGTCTACGTCCTATATACCTTTGGCTTTGTCCTGAACTGCTATCTGTGATTTTGAAGGCCTTGAATTTGAGCCCCGACTTTCAAATCCAACGATTCAATAGACCAACAACATGTTGGAAAAAAACCGCAAATGGATGACAGAACGGGATTTTCTCTACATCATAAGCTTGTTGTAAGAGGAAATCCCTCCATGACAACAATGAAAAAACTGCAGTTTATTCACCCCCCCCCAAACAGCCTCTTGAGTCCCACGGACAACAGTCAGCAGATCTGGAGCGCCACTGATGGCAGGGATTGTAACAACGCTACACCTAGAGTAACAAGACTGGGTAGACCACAAAAACTAGAACAACAGCAGGTCTGGAAGCATCTCTGGAGACTGGGTGACTTGAACTGAAAGGCTCTAATCTTTTCAATCAATCCTGATAAAAGAATCATTTCTGTGTTAGGATGTTGTAATGATATCAAAAATGCTTTGAAGGTTATGTTTTATATTGAAGATTATTCTGCACCATGGGGCACATCCTTTAAAAAATGTATTATATTTTGTCCTATCTTCTAAATGTGGGGAGCAGGATTTTAGCTCAAAGATGGACACAAAGTGCTGGAGTAACTCAGCGGGTCAGGCAGCATCTCTGGAGAAAATGTATAGGTGACGTTTCTGGTCGGGACCCTTCTTCAGACTGATATGGGGGGGGCGGGGCGGGGAGGGAAGAAAGTTGGAAGAAAGATTAGGCAGATAATTGGAACAAAGAACAGAGTTCAAAAGCAGAAGGTGTAAGACAGACAGATTGAAGAGTGAAGCCATGGGGAGGTGAGAAATAGGGGTGGAGTTGTTAGAGGTTACCTAAAATTATTTTCTGATTGTAGGGGAAGGGGAGGGGAGATAAGGCACTGCCTGACCACCTGAGTTACTCCAGCACTTTGTGTCCTTTTACGTAAGCCAGCTTCTGCAGTTTCTTCTTTCTACAATAAAAATCTAGTCAGCAATACCATTATAGGTAACCTTGTACCTCATCCTCATATTCTTGCACTGTTGCCTCATGGATTGTGATCTTCAGTTGCCTAAAATCTACTTGTTACAATTAAGTATAATTTAACCATTATTTTAGACACTGAACACTCCGATCATCCATGTGCAGAATATATCTCAGGCACTGATATAAAGTACTATAGGAACTCAGCAGGTCAGGCGGTATCTGTGGAGGGAAGGGACAGACGATGTTTTGGATCCGAAGAAGGGTCCTGACCCAAAGCATCATCTGTCCAGTTCTTCCACAGATGCTGCCGGACCCGCTGAGTTCCTCCAGCTCTTTGTCTTTTGCTCAAAATTCCTGCATCTGTTGAAGAGAGGTACATGCATAAGAAAGATTAAGTGATATGGGTCAAACGTGGCAAATGGGACTATCTTAGATGGGGCATCTCAGTCAGCATGGATGAGTTGGGCCAAGGGCCTGTTTCCTTGCTGTATGACTGACTCTACAATAGGTAGAGCAAAAGGGGAAGATACCGAGTGAAATATATAGTGATCAGCATTGTATTGCATCAGATACATGGACAAAGTCTATGGACTTTACTTTTGACTTTAGTCAAGTCAAGTCATTTTTATTTCTATAGTACATTTAAAAAACAACTCTCGTTGACCAAAGTGCTTTAAATTGGTGGAGGTACTTAGAGATACTGCACAGAAACAGGCTCTTCGGCCCACCGAGTCTGCACCGACTAGCACTATCCTACACACAATTTTTACCAGAGCCAATTAACCTGCATATGGTGTACATATAGCTGCTAAATTTGTATAAGATAATTCCAAGCAGTTGAATAAGGGGTGGGAATTAATAAGCTTTGGCTTCTTCCTGCTCCTTTTCGGACACATACGATTTAATTTATTTATAGATATTGTTTATGACACTTTATAAATATTATTGTTTTGTTTTTTTGTATGCTGTTTCACGCGTGCTTTTTAATCTTTTATTCTGTTCGAAATAAATAATAAAATAAAATAAAAATAAAATAAAATAAAACCTCTAGGTCTTTGGGATGTGGGAGGAAACTGGACCACCCGGAGAAAACCACGCGGTTACAGGGAGAACGTACAAACTCTGTACAGGCAGCATCTGTAGTCAGGATCAAACCCGGGTCTCTGGTTCTTTAAGTAGGTATGTTACAAAACCTACCTGAATCGTCGTTGAGAATCTGTCCCAGCCCCGTGTGTGTGATTTTGGCGCTGTTTAGAGGGGGCGGGTTTTAAAACGCGATTTTTACTAGGCTGTTGCAATCGAAAATGTTCAGCCTAGTAAATCATTAACGGAAAATCGCTGAAAGACCCCGTCGCAAAAGGTATTATTAGTTTTTATGGCCTTGTATAATAGTTATAGTAGTTTAAAAATCACTCTCTCAACCCGCGACCTCTCGCAGCCCCAGGGTTTTATAAAGCAAACAATTAAAGGTATGTACCTTATTTTTACATTAAAAGGGGCTTCTTAAGAACCCTGTATATAAAGTTTTCTATAGCGAGTAGTTCATTTTGGGCTCTTTATATCCCGCAGTATTTTTCTGGGCATTTGAGGGCACAAATCCAGCGCAATGTGAACGTTCTAAACCAGCGCGTTCACAGGGTCCCACTAGAAAGCCGATTTAAAATGTACTTTAATTTGCAGCAATTGAACACTAAATTCCTTCCATTTGGCCTATAAATTGATGTAAATGAGATTTAAAAACCATGTTTTATTGTGAATTATTTGTGAATATTATTTGGACACTTAGGCTATTTAAAAATGTTAATCATTTATTAAGAAATGGATAGATGTTTAGATCTAGTAATTGAAGTTTGAAATTAGCTACAATTGGGTAACTAACTAATTATATGCTTTAAGTTCAGGTCATCCAAGTAAGATTATTTTATATTTGTTTCAGAATGCTTCAATCTATGATAACTGAAAATTTCATTCAGTTCTCTTAATTTTTAAGAAGGTTATGGGTTTTTGACTGTCCATGATCACAGCTTTTTTGTTATGTCCATAGAAAATCAATAGGGAACAAGATGCTAATTTCCGAGTATGAAAATGGCCATAACTTTTTTATTACTTGAGATATGAAAGTGAATTAGGTGTCAAATTAAACTTATTGTTATGCTTTATCTGATGGGATAAATTGCAGACTTGATTTTTTAAATCTCAAAATTTTGTAACATTGCTACTTTAAGGCAGCAACTCTATTACTGAAGGAGGGTCTCGACACGAAACGCCTTCTCCAAAGAAGCTGCCGGTCCCGCTGAGTTACTCCATCATTTTGTGTTTATATCCGCCCGCAATTAACTTGACTTGCTTGTATTCATGTATAGTATTAACAAATCTGATTCGATAGCATGCGAAGCAACGTTTTTCCCCACTGTACCTCGGTACACGTGACAATAATAAACCTACACCCCCTCTGCAGACTTGATGCTTCATTACGCCGGACAGTGGAGGCCACTGCACATGCGCGTTGCCGAGCAGAGCCGGCGGCCGAGGCGCTGCTGGCGGATTGAAGCTGCGCCACGCGTAGAGTCGAGTCGAGTCGAGTCTAGTTGAGTGGGCGCCGTCGGTCGTTTACGGCTGATTTCGGGCAAACTAACACCGCGATATCAACATGTACGATCCAGACGAGGCCGAGGGTGAGTGTTGCATTTGAACATCTTATTCCGCGGCTGCATTATGCGCGGCAATAAAGAATAAAACATGGCGCAGCGACCGGCGTCCCGGGCACCAGCACGGGGGAAGCGGCGCAGCCGAGGCCGAGGCCTCACTCTAGCAGAGACGGGCACAGGCCAAAGAGCTGGCGCTATCAATGGCACTCAGCATACAAACACAAGCTGGGAGTCCCTATCCCCGGGTTTAGTGTTCACTGACCCACATAAACAATGTTTGTCTTCGGAAGAATTGCACTTGCTCTGCATTTTAACATCCTATTTAGAAGCTTCCAAATCGTTTCTCAGTCACTGAAATGTATTCAAAGTCAAATGGAGGAAGAGGCAACCAACTTGTGTTAGTTACAACAAGCTGTCCCGCAGCATTATTGTGATGATAAAGTAACCTTCGTTGGGCGATGTTGATTGAACATTTGGAGAAGTCAACATGGTTTTGTGAAGCGAAGATCTTACCTGACGAGTTCCTTGAGGAAGTTAATAGCAGGACAGACAGATGGGAGGCTGTAGATGTTGTTTACCTAGATTCTCAGAAGGCCTTCGATAAGGTGCGCACGTCAGGCTGCTAGGGAAGATGAGAGCCCATGGTATTAAAAGGAATGGCAGAAGGCAACGAGTTGCGGTATAAGACGTTTTTTTCAGGTTGGCTGCCAGTGACTAGTGGAGTTCTACAAGGTCGGTGCTGGGGCCGTTTCTCTTCACGTTGTGTATCAATGATTTGGATAAGGGGATTGAAGGCTTTGTGGCCAAATTTCAGATGATGCTAAGATAGGTGGAGGGGCAGGCAGTGAGGAACCAAGGACTCTGCAGAAGGACTTAAGACAGGTTAGGATAGTGGGCAGAGAAGTGGCAGATGAAATTCAGTGTAGCAGTCAAGCATTTTGGTAATATTGTATGACTGTATATTGTATACTGTGTATATAGTATGACAAATTGTATGACTGACCTGGCCAGTGAATTTCACTACACCAATTGGTGTATGTGACAATAAATGAACATGAACTTAATAAGAATAAAGGCATAGATTACTTTCTAAATGGAGAGAGAATCCAGAAATCGGAGGTACAAAGAGACTTGGGAGTGCTGGTGCAGGATTCCCAAAAAGTTAATTTGCAAGTTGAATCAGTAATAAGGAAGGCAAATTCAATGCTATCACTTATATCAAGAGGACTGGAATACAAAAACTGGTTTGTAATGCTGATGCTCTATAAGGCACTGGGCAGGCTGCATTTGGAGTTCTGTGAGCAAATGTGGGTCCCATATCTGAGGAAGGATGTGCTGGCTCTGGAGAGGGTTCAGAGGAGGTTTACAAGAATGATTCCAGGAATTAGTGGATTAGCATATGAGCGTTTGACAGCTACTTACTTGAGGGGGGACCTCATTGAAACTTACAGAATAATCAAAGGCATAGATAGATTGGATGTGGAAAGGATGTTTCCACTGCTGGAAGAGTCTAGGACCAGAGGTCATAGCCTCAGACTTAAAGGGCACTCTTTTGGTAAGGAGGACCTTTAGTTAGAAGGCAGTTGATCTGTGGAACTCATTGCCACAGAGGGCTGTGGAAGCCAATTCAGTGTATATTTGTAAGGCAGAGATAGACAACATTGATTAGAATGGGTGTCAAGGGTTATGAGGAGATGCAGGAAAATGGGATTATGAGGCAGAGATCATGGTGGAGTAGACGCAATGGGACAAATGGCCTAATTATATTCCAATAACTTGTGAATTGGCCTAGACAATGGGAATAACTTTTTTTTTACAAAAACAACACTAAGTTTTATTTTGAGTCCCCAGATAGCAGGCATAAACTTATTTGAACTTGTAATGTGAAAAGGTATATCTTAAATGTAATAACAGTCCCTTGCTACTGGAGCATCAGTCTAGATTTACATGTTCAAGACTCTGGGGTGAAACTTGGGTCAGGACCTCCTGACATAGAGTTAAGAGTACTCTTAGGTTAAAGAAAGATTCCCCTTTACAGATGCTGCTTGACCCAAAGAGTTTCTTCAGCACTTTGATTTTTGACCAAAACGTCAACAAAGTGCTAAAGGAGAACATCATCACAGATGACATTTCAAGTTGAAACATTTCTTCATTCTGAGGCTCACCAAAATGCTATCTCGCCATTTTCCTCCATAGATGCTACCTGACCAGCTGAGTTTGTCCAGAATTTTATTGTTTTGCTCAAGATTTCAGCATTTGCAGTCTCTTGGGTCTTTAATAGGATCCATTGTGAAATTTGTGGAATAATGCTCAATAACCTTTTTGTATTGAAAGTAAAATAAGTGCAGAGGCTGGAAATATGAAATAAAGGCAGAGAATGCTGGAAATGCTCAGTAGGCCATGCAGCCTTGATGCCTTCTTGAGGCAACGTCTCATGTAGATGCTGAGGTGGGCTGATTCCATTATGGCTGTGTTCACCATTCCGCAGCCTCTTGCGTCCTATGCATGGGCATTGCCATTCTAGGCTATGATGCAACCAGTTGAGATACAAAGTACAGTGCACCTGTAAAAGTTTGTTAGAATATTGAGTGACATGCTGATTCTCCTTGAAGATCTGAGGAAGTAGAGGCACGAGCATGCCTTCTTCACAATTACATCTATGTGCTTTGCCGAGGACAGGTTGACCGAGATGGCAAAGTCCAGGAATTTGAAACTGCTAACTCTCTTCACTGCTGAAGTCAATGATTAGTTCCTTGGTTGTGATGACATTGTGTAAGATGTTGTTATGACACCACTAAAATAGGGCTTCTCTCCTTCATGTCGCTCAGAGGCTCTCTTTGATTTTCTTGCCTGCTTTGTAATCTTTGGAGCCACGTCCAACTTGGGTACTGTGGACAGCTGCCCTTGCCCTACCACCGTCATTTGAAAATATTAATCAGAATAGTAGAAACAAGGAACTGCAGATGCAGGTTGATACAAAAGGACACAAAGTCTTTCCCTGCACTGGAGACCCGACCTTTTCTCGTCGGGTTTCCATTGTCGTTGAGGCCGCAACGAGGAGCGGCCTCCAACAGGAAGAGACCGGGGACTCAGGTGCCGACTCACCGTTGCCGTCGCGGAGCTGGCTGGGTCTGGAGCGGTGGAGGAGCGCTGCTGTTGCTGTTGCTGTTGCTGCTGCTGCTGCTGCTACCGGAGAGTCGGAGGCTCTCTACAGGTCTGTGGACGGCGGCGCCGGGAGCCCACGGCTCCTTGGAAGGAGACCGCTTCTCAGGGCTCCTGCAACGGCGACTTCTCCCGCCCGAGTTGCGGGGTTGAAGAGCTCCTGGAGCGGGGCCTGACACCACTGCCCCGCGCGGCTGGAATGGCCGCGGACTCTGCGAGCGCACACCGGGGGCTCCAACACCAAGACCCGGTGTGCGACCTCGCACCACCCGGCGTGGCTTTAATGGCCGCGGGACAATCGCCATCGCCAGCCGGGGGCTATGACTTTGACTCTGACATCTGGGGGGGGGGAGAGTGCAGTGGAGAGATAAGTTTATTTGGCCTTCCATCACAGCTATGTGATGGATGTTTATGTTAAATGTAATTATTGTTGTGTCTGGGGTCTATTTGTATGTAATGTATGGCTGCAGAAACGGCATTTCGTTTGGACCTCCAGGGGTCCAAATGACAATTAAATTGACTCTGACTCTGACTCTGAAAGTGCTGGAGTGACTTAGCAGGTCAGTCAGCATCTCTGGTAGACATGGATAGGCGCCGTTTCGGGTTGGAATCCTTCTTCAGCCCCACAGTCTGAAGCAATGTCATGATCCGAAACAGCATCTATTCATATTCTCTAGAGATGCTGCCTGACCCAGTAAGATATTCCAGCATTTTGTGTCCTGGTCAGAACAGTATCTGGATAAAAATACTTAGGCCCACTGAGTTGGCTACTCGTAACTCCTGCTATATATCTCTAACGGTGTGCATCCTTGCCAAATGAGCCACTCTCCCGAGGGAGGCAATCTATAGTTTATCTCTCCAAATCATATCCCAATGAGCATGAACTAGCTATAAACTCCAAAAATTGAAGGTGTTGCGCTCTACTCGTACCAACTTGAAAGTGAATGCTACTGAGCGAACATTTTTCTCTGCACACCTGTGAAGATATTGCTTGTTCCTGAGTAACTGAACTGAACAATCCTTTCTTGCTGCCAGGTTCTATTAGATACAGTGAACTCAAAATCATTAATCCAGTGATTGCACCTGTCTGAAAGTAGGTCCATTGTGATGCTCATTTTTTAGAAAATCAATCTATCCTTCCCACCCTGCTTCCTGTAAGGACTCTATCCCCTACTCCTAATTCCCCCGTCTAGGCCGCATCTGCACCCAGGATGAGGTGTTCCAAACCAGGGCATCGGAGATGTCCTCATTCTTTAGGGAACGGGGGTTCCCCACTGACTATAGATGAGGCTCTCACCAGGGTCTCTTCTATATCCCGTAGCTCCGCTCTTACTCCCCATACCCACACTGGTAACAAGAACAGAGTTCCCCTTGTCCTCACCTTCCACCCTACCAGCCGTCACATACAACAGATAATCCTCCGACATTTTCTCCACCTCCAGCGGGATCCCACCACTGCCACATCTTCACATCTCCTCCCCTTTCGGCTTTCCGCAGAGACCGCTCCCTCCGTAATTCCCTGGTCAATTCGTCCCTTCCCACCCAAACTACCCCCTCCCCTGGTACTTTCACTTGCAACCGCAGGAAATGCTACATTTGTCGCTTTACCTCCCCCCTTGACTCCATCCAAGGACCCAAGCCGTCTTTCCAGGTGAGGCAGAGGTTCACCTGCACCTCCTCCAACCTCATCTATTGCATCCGCTGCTCTAGGTGTCAACTGCTCTACATCGGTGAGACCAAGCGCAAGCTTGGCGATCGCTTCGCCCAACACCTCGCACAGTTCGCATTAACCAACCTGACCTTCTGGTGGCTCAGCAGTTCAACTCCCCCTCCCATTCCGTATCTGACCTTTCTGTCCTGGGCCTCCTCCAGCCTCACCCGCTGAGTTTCTCCAACATTTTTGTCTATCTTCGATTTTTCCAGCATCTGCAGTTCTTTCTTAAACAAACTATCCTCTATCCAAATCATTTCTCAGGTTTCAGGTAGCTTTGTGAGAGGAATTGGTATAGCCATTGAGAAGAGGTGTGATATTTGTGTAGGAAAGAACTGTCGATGCATAATCCGAAGATAGACACAAAAAGCTGGAGTAACTCAGGCAGCATTTCGGGAGAGAAGGAATGGGTGACGTTTCGGGCCGATACCTATCTTCAGACTGAGGAAGGGTCTTGAACCGAAACGTCACCCATTCCTTCTCTCCAGAGATGCTGCTTGTCCTGCTGAGTTACTCCAGCTTTTTGTGCCTATCTTTGGATATAATATTTGCTTGGTTTACCTGGGATAACCTGAATGCATGAGTGCAGAGAGTAATGAAATTCTGATTCTCGAAGGAAGGTGGTTAATACCACGAAAAGAATATATATCGATAATTTAATGTAATGCATTCTTTTTTTATGCAATGTTCTGACCAATTTGCTGTAGAACCAGAAGAACACTAGCTCTTCCACCCCAGGCTCTACTTTTACTTCTCCCCTCTTTTGTTAAACCCCACCCCTCCTGCTCATCAATCTCTTTTATTTCTTCATTTTAAATATATTTCTCATCTTTTACCCACTCCTGTAACTTGCTTTTTCTCCTATATCACAAAAGTAGCAAAATGTAACATTTTGTGTTTGCCACTGATCCATATGCTACCTATGAGAATTGTGCTAGACATTGATTTATGATTTCTATCCGTGTTTATTTTACTTTTAGTAGATTGAGTACTTTAAAATTACTGTACCAAATGATGGTCATAGAGTGATACAGTGTGGAAACAGGCCCTTAGGCCCAAGTTGCCCACACCAGCAACTTTCACCGATTACTTTGTGTATTGATAGAGAATGGTTCCTCGAATCTTACTGATTGTTTTTACCTGATTTCTAGATACACAATATGATGAGGATGATGATGAAATTACGCCTGATTTGTGGCAGGAGGCATGCTGGATTGTTATCAGGTAAAGATATGGGCATTTTAACTTTATCAAAAGAAACGGAGATAAAATAAATGCATTAGTATCAGGGCTGTGGAGTCGATACCCAAAGCACCCAACACTGATTCCTTTGTTTCTTGTATGTCCGACTGCGACTCTAACCGTGACCCCTAGGTATAATAATTCTAAATCTGCTCGGATGACATTACACAAGATGGCATTTCTTAAGAACTACATGAATCAATAGGCTACCTTTCAAACCCATGTCCTAAACCCAGTCTAATGGTTGTAGCTATGCTATTGCGGCTTTTTAAAAAATTGTTTATGTTTTTTTAGTTGTCTTAAAAAAAAACCATAATTCATTATGCTAAAAGGAAAAAAAAATTACATAAAGGACTATGACAATATTAAAATTCCATTGAATTAAATAAAAATTATAAAAGCATTACTCCAAAATGTATTAAATTAAGGCCACAGGTATGAGCTAAGTTATGACAATTTTTTTTATCGTGCAATAGAAATTAAAACTAAATGCATAGGTAACATAGCTACAAAAGTACATACCTAAAATTTATTAATAACTTGTCCTTGGCAACAGAATGGCTTCTGCCAGATCCTCTTACATTGAAGCCCTTAAATCTGATTTAATTATGATCAGGGCGGAGAACAGTCTCTCCACGCTGACCTAAGTGGGTGGTATGGCTGCTACTATCATAGCTGCAAATTTTACTATTTCTGGATAAGCAGGGATGGCTTCTTGTTCTGTACGTTTAGATATTTCTCTACTTCTTTTAAACCACCAAGAAAATCTTGCTTAATTTCCATTAGTTTAACATCAAAAGGCTGCTTTCGTATGTTTAAACGGGAGCGCTCTGCTCTCGACTGTTCAATTTTATCTAAATATTGTGCAAAATCTGACCATCATTTGGAGAAAATGAGACGGATTTGGTACTCCCATCGTCATTTTGTGGTTCTGACTTTTCAGGTAGTAGCCCTTTTATCCGAACTGCAACATCATAGTCTTTTGCTTTAGCAATTTGATCTTCACTTAACAATATTTGGTTCATTGGATCTACGTAGGCAGCAGCTAACAAGATCTGATTTTCAAGTAGCAGACCCTCTCTTTTCTTCATTGACAATACAATTCCTTCAGCTTTGGATAGGTGAAATATTAATTTGTTCTACTCCCATAGGAATGTACCAGGAGTTAAATCCTCTGCTTGGGGCACTGCATTGAAGGTGCTTCTGCCTACAGCCTGTCCGTTTTTTCATATCTTTTTTTATTTTAGTTTGTCTAAATAGTTTTGTTTGGGGATTCTTTAGTTTTTCTATATGGGGGAGGGGTAAGGGGAAAACCGCTTCCCAGTCGGTTCCTGGCGAGCATGCGACTATTTCTCCGAGTCGCATCCTCACCCCCCCACCTCGAGGCCTACCATATGGATTGGCCTTTCCTGCCGGGGACCAGACCAGAGCTTCGGCAGCGGTGGTGCAGCGCTGGATTCTCCGGAGTGTTGGGCCCGCTGCTCCAACATCGCGGGGCTGTGGTTCACGGAGCTCCCAGCGCGGGCGGCACTGACCGCCATCGCGGGGTACCTGGGGCCCTTTGCCGAGGGCCGCCAGCGTTGAATTTCCGCCCGGCGCGGCCTGGGGACGTCAGGAGCTCCGGACTCCTGTGGGAAGCGGCCGATTTGGAGGTCCAAGCCGCTGAGGTTGTCCTCCCGTTCCGACATCGGAGTGCAAACATACCGGCGAGCGGGCCTGAGCAGCGGGCTGCCCGTAGCGGCGACTGCGGGTGAACATCAGAGGAAGACGACTGACTTTGGTGCCTTTCCTCACAGTGGGAAACTTTTGATTCTGCTGTGTGAGGATGTTTTATGTTGAACTCTATCGTGTGTTGTGTTCTTTATTTTATTGTATGGCTGTATGGTGATCACATTTCACTGTGCCAACTGGCACATGTGGCAAATAAATGTATCTTGTATCTTGCAGCATTTTGGTGACTGAATAAGGGACGAGCAAGGAAAGCTAATTGTGATACCAACCTCCATTGACTTTTAGTTAGTAAGATACTGGGATTATCAATGTCTTCTAGAAAGGGTTTTAGGTCAAGCCAACGCTTAACCATCATATTTGTGCTGCCCCAGTGAGATCTCCCATTCAGTTGTGACTTTTTCTTCTTCAACTTTAATAATTTTTTCTATTGTGCTTATGGGGCTTTCTCACGGGGCGACTTGACGCAAGATGTAACCAGAGTGAAGTGGTCGTGGTCTAGCACGATATAACGGGGGGTAGATAAAGAGTTCCCATGGGTACTCGGCATTTCTGTTATTTGTGCGAGTGACTTGTCCGTCTCCCGAGCTTTCCTGTTAAATCTTGAATGAACATTGTGAACTGTGAAGTGTTGTTAAATCATCACGTGGCACAAATGATGTCACTTTTTTTTTCACACACTATTAATATCCTCCCTTGGTTGAATTGACTCATTTGGAGACATGCCTGTACTAAGTAGTTTCGAGTACAGGATGGTGGTGTTTTTCATTGACGCGCTGTATGCAGCAGCCCTCTATGTGAATCGAGGACGCTTGCGTGAAGGCAGAAGGGCGAGATTAATTAAAAAGATAATTAAGAGGAAGTCTCACTGGGTGAAGCCCATCTTTCAACGGAGACCTCTATTTGGACAATATGATAAACTGCTTAATGTGCTGTGCGAAGAGGATAAAAGTGCATTCACAAACTTTGTCAGAATTTCACCCGAGCTCTTTAATGAGCTGAAGAATAATTTGGGACCTCTGCTGAAGAAGACTGACACTGTAATGAGAAAGGCACTGGAACCAGGGTTGCGCATAGCAATCACCCTCCGCTACTTGGCCTCAGGCGATTCTCATAAAAGTCTATCTTACAACTTTCTTGTCGCCACCAACACCATCTGTGGTATTGTCCGAGAAACCTGTGAGGCGATCATCAAATTTTATGCAGCTGAAGTGATGGAATGTCCCAGTACACCAGATGCGTGGAAGAGAGTGGCGCTGTGGTTTGAAAACAGTTGGAACTTTGCTCACACATGTGGGGCTTTGGATGGCAAGCATGTGGCAATTTGTTGTCCACCCAGAGGTGGCTCAAATTATTTCAATTACAAGAAATTCCACTCAATTGTACTCTTGGCGGTGGTTGATCATAACAACAACTTCCTGTATGTGGATGTGGGCACACCTGGAAGTGTTGGTGATGGCCGGATTTGGAAAGAAACCTGGCTTGGAAAGAAAATGGAAGGTGGAACAGCAGGCATGCCTGATCCAGAACCTCTGCCAGGAGAAGACAGCCCGGACATCCCATATGCGATGGTTGCTGACGAAGCCTTTGCACTACGGCCCTGAATTATGAAGCCATATCTACAGAGGAATCTAACTAGGGAACAGAGGATCTTCAATTACAGGCTGTCAAGAGCTAGGAGGGTTGTAGAAAATTGTTTTGGCATCTTGGCAAGCAGATTTAGATGCTTGCTCAAGACAATGGAGCAGAAGCCCAAGAATGTGGAGACTATAGTATATGCAGCATGTGTTCTGCACAACCTGATCCGAATGAGAGGTGCAGCTGCAGGATCAGCAACAGCCATCCAGGACGGTGACCTAGTGGACAGTGACACGGGGAATAACACTAGGTACATGGAGAAGTGGTGCAACCGAAGCGGAAATGGTCCCACTGCAGCGTTTCAAAGGTAACTCGGGCACATACAGTGGGAAAGAGCAAAGAGGCCATCTCTGCGCTTACTACAATTCACAATTGGGGAGTGTGCTGTGGCATGACAGCTCTATTGATGGGTAGCCGACCACAGGAACACTACTGCATGTTAGCAGACATGCATAGAAAATAAGCTGACAATAATGTCCCGTTGAAATCCTGCTTACTTCTCTTTGTTTCACTTTAAAGTGTTGTCCTCTGAAAAGTGCTTCCTATAAGATGGTCGTCCGCAAAACCTGCCATTTAGCACATTGCATTGTCCCTTTTATTGCCTGAGTTTAGGCTTGTTGCGGAGGTTAATGAATAGAATCTGCTTTAAAAAATCTAGCATGCATCATTTGTTGATTTTCATGTTTGCGAAGCCCTTTTTTAGACAAATGTTGTTTGGTGTGATGCACCTTCTCTCAATATGTGCAAGAAGTCGTCTTTTTATATTGTCAAATAGGAATAAAGACTTTGTCTCACATTGACCGTGATGATTGTCTTATTTTATTATCTACTGAGAGGTGAAACTTTCAAACGTTTAAATAGCTCAGCAATTGAGGGACCTGAACACTCAAAAATGAAAAAGAATGAAAATGTGATTATCACCTCCCTTCAACTGTTTTGTGTTTCAGCATGAGAGTGATTATAACATTAGAGACATTCATCTCGTAGTGATGTGTTAATGAAGAATTGCAGACATCAATCTGATAGTAAAAAATATATTTATTTAACAATGAGGTAAACAAGCACTGATAATCAAACTGCCGAGTTAAAAGCTTTATCACACTTCAGGCTATAATAAAATGTGGAGCCTCCAACAGAAACAAAGTAATGCCAAAGAGGAAAAAACACACATTAACATACAGACATTTATAAAGGACTCTAGGTGTCACACAAAATGGTGAGTGGCCAACAACTAAAATAAACTAAAACTCAAACGATTAAAGACTACATAAATAATTCTCAACGTCCGAGGGATAACTGGACTAATTGACGTCGGCGAAACCATCTGCCCCTTCTTGAAATGGTGTTTGTGCACTGCCCTCTCTGTAAACAAAACATTAAAGTTGAATTGAATTGAAAAGGCAACGATGGAATTCTAGCAGGCTGCTGCTCTGTAAACATCAGTGGTGATGGTGAGTGTCTCTAGAAGGAAATTAAGAAGTACATGTGAAAAATTTCTCACAGACCATAAAAATGCGGGACCTTTCAGTAAAGTCCCTTTTAAAGATTACTAGACCAAGTGCAGACCCGTTGGGTCTGCTCCCCCAATGGTATGATCCCCCAACCCAATATTCCACCATGCACCCGTCTCCTCCAATGGAACTGAAGCCGTTCTCAAAAGTAAGATTCCAGCACTGCCCTGCCTCTTTAAAAAAAAAATCCAATGGCACCTCCCCTGCCTGCTGCAGCAGTGAAAAGTTCAGTGTTCCTGTCTTGCAACTTTGTTTCGAAGTGTGTTGGAAGCTGACAGGAAGGAGCAGTGAATCAAAAGGAAGAAAGGCAGCTGGCAGCTGGACGGCAGGCGGCAGCCACAGACTTTTATATATATATATACTAGACCAAGTGCAGACCCGTTGGGTCTGCTCCCCCAATGGTGTGATTCCCCCAACCCAATATTCCACCATGCACCCATCTCCTCCAATGGAACTGAAGCCGTTGCCAAATGTAAGTTTCCAGCACTCCCCTGCCTCCCTCAATGGCACCTCCCCTGCCTGCTGCAGCAGTGAAAAGTTCAGTGTTCCTGTCTTGCAACTTTGTTTCGAAGTGTGTTGGAAGCTGATAGGAAGGAGCAGCCGTCAACGAATCAAAAGGCAGGAAGGGATATCCGTACTGCAGGCGGACGTCGGATGGATTTGAGTTTTATATATTAACTAGACCAAGTGCAGACCCGTTGGGTCTGCTCCCCCAATGGTGTGATCCCCCAACCCAATATTCCACCATGCACCCGTCTCCTCCAATGGAACTGAAGCCGTTCTCAAAAGTAAGATTCCAGCACTGCCCTGCCTCTTTAAAAAAAATCCCTGCCTGCTGCAGCAGTGAAAAGTTCAGTGTTCCTGTCTTGCAACATTGTTTCGAAGTGTGTTGGAAGCTGAGGAAGGAGCAGCCGTCAACGAATCAAAAGGCAGGAAGGGATCCGTACTGCAGGCGGACTGATTTGAGTTTTATATATATATAGAAGATAGATAGATATAGAATAGATAGAAGATAGCTATTTTCTTGAATCTCATTAACATAACTCATGAATAAGTTGATGTCCATATGCGGATGCAAATCTCTATTTTTTAAATTCAATCCCACAGAAGACAATTGTTTACCTGTTCAGCACGGAATTGTGGCTGTGCTCCCATTGCACGCGGCACTCCATGTGTCCTATCTGTATACTTTCTAATCACAGAGTGATGTATTAGTCAATGCATTAAAAAAAGACAGATTATGAATTAAGTTTGTGAGAACACAGATTAAAGCGCTCATATATTTGTTAATACCTGGTCATAGAAGTGAGGCGGGCGAGGCTGAGGAACCAGTGGACGCTGCGCCTCAGGTGCACGTGCTTCCATTAACTGCACAGACAACACCACACATTAAAACTATGTTGCTTTATGATGTGAGAAATAAAGATTTTTAACAGAAACGCTGAATGAAGGGAAGAAGATTAAGAATAGATCTATACCGTTAAATTTCGCGTAGTGATTGCCCCATTGATCATATTCCAAACAAAATCCCAATCTCCTTCGTTGATTTCTTCTTGCATCATAGCTTGACAGAAGTCGAAAGCCCTCTGCTTAAAGCTGTTTGGTCTCGGGCGTCCTTCCTCCAACAATTTTATACCGTCTCGAACAGTATTATTGAGCTGAAAATTCACAGCGCAAATTTAAAAAACAGCAAAATGCTGGGTGGGTGCATTGTCCAATAAGCATCAAGTTTATATTCTCACACTTTTCATGCTGTTTGCATCTGTCCCTTCTTCAGCACCTCCGGGTGTGGTGAGGTCAATACTGGAAATGTGCCTACTGCGGTGCTGGTGGATGGGCTCGGCGTGGAAGTCCCTTCCAGAGGATCATGGAACGCATGCTCAATGATGTGTTGTTCCTGTAGGAATTACATAAAATCATTTAGACATAGTGTCCAGAGCCTCATGACTTCAAAAAATTGTTGTAATAAAAGTACCTTGGGTGCGCTAGTCCTGGTCACTACACGCACAATATGCCCTGATAGGAACCGCCACCTCCTCGGTCCACCTATTCCTCTCTGTCAGTGTGCTGCCAGCTGACCCTGTTTAGGTCCTAAGTGCAGTGACCTTTACATAGATGGTCCTCTGATTCGTGAACCATTGCATGAGTTGGTCATCTGCATTAAAGTAGTGGTGGAATTAAATAGAACTTCTAGCATTGGATGTCTTCCGTTATATTAAAAGTTCTGGACAGTAAATAGAGGCCTGTTTAAGAGCCTGCCCTCCGCATTTAATGTGGTATTTCTTGTGCTTCTTGGATACCTGAGCACAAGTTTGTAAATACAGATGGCCTTTTTTAAGACAAGCATTACAAGTGAAAATTGCCTGCCCTCATGCATAATGTATTTTATGGCTCTTGGAGACATGATTCCAACTTCAAACACTGAGCGTGTAAAATGTCTGTGACTTTTTTACTATGCAGCTGCAGGGCACAGACACACTTATAAGAGAAGTTTAAGTTAACTGCAAAAACAGCACTTTTACATCAATAGCAATGTATGTTTTTAAATCATGGATAACATTAAATGGTTTTCCTGTTGATGTACTAATGTATCGTTATATATATACTCACATGAGCACCCGGGATACTCCGCAGCCTTCGTCTCCAGCAGGTTCCGTTTTTTCTCCCTGTTTCTGTAATCCTCTCTGGATTTATCGTAATGAATTTCGTTGAATTGGTACCATTCTACAAGTTTCCCCTCTTGTTCCCTGGTGAAGTTATATGGCCTTACCTTCTGCCATCTTCCCTTTATATACGCGTCTGTTGAGGCTATTCCTACAACGGCTACTGGGGAGGCAATCTGAAATCCACCTTGCTCACCTCTCCCTGCTCCAAGAAGCCAACAGGCAGTGTTATCTGTGGCATCTCCTGTTGCCTCTCCACCTGTTTCTCTTGCTGCGTCTCCACCTCATCCTCCTGCATGGCAAAAACCTTTCTGACATGCTTTACCCCCTTTCTTTGAGCTTTTCTGGGTGCCATCTCTGCAAGTGTTCCAGTGAAAAAGATTCTCCAACAATGACAATGAGGTGGGACGTCCTCGATGGACACATGTTCCATTGGCGATATTGAGACCACCTTTTTTACTCACCTTCTGTCCCCTCTGTCCAGCTTCCGGGTTCACCGTTCGCAGGAGTTCCCACGGTAAACGCAAGAGTTATTACGGATATCACACCGGCCACTACGTCCATATAATGTATCAATGTTCAACCACAAGTGTACAAGTCACTCTTGGAGAAATTCAAGCTTGCTTGAATTTTCTCCCGAGTCAACAAGTTACACGAGTACCTGCCGTTAGCGCCATGGTGGTCCACGAATGCAGTACGGTTATCGTACGAGGTTCCCACGATGTTCAACTCTGGTTACCTCTTGCGTCAAGTCGCCCCGTGAGAAAGCCCCATTAGCATATTTGAAGCATTATCACAGTGACGATGCATAGAATCTGGTCTTCCTTAATTTCAAAATCTTTCAAAATTTCTTCCACTAAGTTCTGCAAATAAATGCTCTCATGATGTGCCTTAGCCTAATGTCCGAGTTACTATTTTATTGTTTTCATCAATAAATCTAGCATTGATGGCAAAATAACTGTGATGAGTGGTGACATCCATTTTAATGAACATGAACCTCCCCTTAAGAGTTTTTCGAAGCTTTTCCTTTTCATTCTTGGCTTCTTCAAGTATAAGTTTTCAGATACTCTCCCTTGCCAGAGAAAATCCTAGTTTCTTAGCCATTTCTCCATTTAGGCCTAGAAAGGCTGGTTGTGAAAATAAAGTTAAGGTTACACCATTTCTTATAACAAGTTCGATAAGGTGTTAAAAATTTCTGTGGTCATTGTTATGGTTACTTTGTCTGCAGTAATAAACTTTGTAAGTGATGCTTGTCTGGGTTGTCCCTCAGGAGTCTTGTTTTTTGCAGACTTTAATGTAGTTGAAAGATTTTTATTGGTTCTTGTATCTCATTTACAACGTCTAAAATTTTAGGGTGGAAACGCTGCAAGTCTTTTCAAATTTGAAGCTCTTGTTGGAGCATTTGTATCAGAGCCAGAAAAACAACTGAGTTTTGCTTCACTCAATCTTTCACCATCATCATCTTCTATCATATGCTGACACACACAATGTTTTTCATCTGTAATAATAGTAAAACATTCCAAAACAGCAGATCTGGTTGGACATTTCTTTGTCAGTGAGAAAGAGGCTTTAGATTTCAAACTTGTTAACTTGGGAAATTTTGAATGAACTCAAATTTTTTTCCTGAAAAAGAAAAGAATTAATGACATCGGTGAATGAATAGTGCCTGAAATGGAATTATTAACATCTTTTATATATCACAAAATACGGGGTTAAAGTATAGTAAATACCGGCAGAAGAACTGACATACTTTACTTACCTTGACTAACTCACTTTAATAGTAATAATTAAATAAATTGAGGGAACGTGTTTTAAGGGGTTGGGGGGGGGGTCAAGGGTCGCAGCCTGCCCCCTTGTTAGTTTAGATTAGGTTAAAGGGGAGAGGTCAAGGAAATGCAGCCCCCCCCTCCCCCATTAGTTTAGGTTAGCTGGTGTTTACTATACTTTTACCTAAATGAGCCCTAACCTTTTCCTTCATTACCCAACCCCCTACAAACCTTTTAACCTAGAATATTGTGAAGCATCCCACTGAAACTGGAAATTATGGTTTGTAATGACAAAAAATTACCATATTGTTTGACGTTTTGCCAAGACTAGTGTTTACTGCTGTTGAGAAGGAATTAATTTTTTGATTAATTTGCTTTGCAATAATAATTCTTTGCAATAAGTCATGAAAATTCATAATCTGTATTTTGTTTATAATATATTTTCCCATAAATGAATGACTAAATTTACCTTTTGAATTCAGAAATTATCCAAACGTGCACTCAGTAACAGGTGGAGGGAAATTAGCTGCTGTTGAGATTTGTTTACATTTTGTTTCTCGTTGTTCTGCCGCCAGATGGCTGCACCAATGTGATTTTTCATTCTCTCGGGTGGAAATAAAGTGTGCGGTATGTTTAACAGTCCGATTTACAAGTCTCTGAAATTTATGTTGAGGTCAGAGTCGGAACATTTTACCCACTCCGACACCAGCAGCACAAAATTGCTCCGACTCTGACTCCACGGCCCTGACTAGTACTGTAGTAAACTGCTCACATTTGCTGAAATTATAAACTATCAAGTTGTCCTTTACCCTGAGCAGCTTTACACTGATGCTGTTACTGCTATGGGAACTAATCATACAATTCATAGTTAGCTCTGTTAGGCAGCTACATGGAGTGATTTGGCTTGGATACTCAGCTCTCTAACTTGTGGCCAAAATCAGTACAGAATTATTGAGGATGAGTCTTACGCGCTCTTCTACAATAGAATGATTATCACCAATATTGCCTCATGTTAAATCTGCTGCCATCTCCAAAATTGTATTTTGGGCTCCATCCTCTTGGACTCCCCAGAACGGCCTTCTACCCTCTTTAGACCTCTTAATTTCTAACTGCTGGTGTGACATCAACCGTCTCACCTTTTCCACTATCTTTACCTACTCCAACCTCATCCCCTCTGAACATACAGCCCTCCACTCACTCTGCAGCAACCCTGACATTATAATCAAACCCGCCGACAAGGGAGGTGCCATGGTAGTCTGGCATGCTGACCTCTACCGGGCTGAGGTCAGGTAACAACTCCCAGACACATCCTCTTACTTATCCTTTGGCCATGATCCCACAAATGAGCACCAGGCCTTAATCTCAAACACCATTACTGATTTCATCACTTCTGGCTCTCTGCCTTCCACAGCATCCAACCTTATCGTTTCCCAGCCCCGCACAGCCCGTCTTTACCTTCTCCCCAAAATCCACAAACAACTGCCCTGCCAGACCCATTGTTTCTGCTTGCTCCTGTTCCACGGAAATGATCTCCATGTACCTCTACTCCATCTATCCCCCCCCCCCCCCCGGCCAATCTCTCCAGACCTATGTCCAAGATACCTCACATGACCTTCGTCTCTTTAATGACTTCCGCTTTCCAAGCACCCACTCCCTCATCCTAACTCTATGGACATTCAGTCACTCTACACCTCTATCCCTCCCCACCAGGAAGGCCTTAAAGCCCTCCGTTTCTTCCTCAACCACAGAACCATCCAATTTCCCTCTACTAACACTATTCCGCCTAGCGGAGCTGGTCCTCGCCCTCAACAACTTCTCCTTTGACTCCTCCCACTTCCTCCAAATCCAAGGCGTAGCTATGAGCACTCGCATGGGCCCCAGCTATGTTTGCCTCTTTGTAGGGTACGTTGAACAATCCCTATTCCAGGCGTACACTGGCCCTATCCTCGTGATCTATCTCCGTTCCATTGATGACTGCATCGGTGCTACCTCCTGCACCCATGCAAAACGCATGGACTTCATCACCAAGTATCAACCTGCACTCAAATTTACTTCGCCCATCTCCAAACCTCCCTCCCCTTTCTTGATCTCATCGTCTACATCACAGGAAATAGACTATTGATTGACGTCTATTACACACCCACTGACTCCCACAATTATCTCGACTACACCTCTTCCCACCCTGTTTCCTGCAAAGACTATCCCCATTCCCAATTTCTCCGTCTACGCCGCATCTGCGCCCAAGATGAGGTGTTCCATACTAGAACATCCGAGATATCCTCATTCTTTAGGGAACGGGGGTTCCTCGCTCCAATCATAGATAAGGCCTTCACTCGTGTCTACTTGGTGCCCTTTCTTCCCCATCCCCCTAGTCGCAACAGTCCTTACCTTCCACCCCATCAGCTGTCGCATACAACACATAATCCTCCAAAATCCGCCACATCCAACGGGATCCCACCACTAGCCACATTGTCCCCATCTCCACCCCTTTCCACCTTCCGCAGAGACCATTCCCTCTGCAATTCTTTGGTTAACTCATCCCTTCCCACCCAAACCACCCCCTCCCCAGGTACCTTCCCCAGCAACTGCAGAAGATGCAACACCTGTCGCTATACCTCCTCCCTCGACTCTGTCCAGGGAACCCGACAGTCCTTTCAGGTTAGGCAGAGGTTCACTTGCACCTCCTCCAACCTCATCTACTATATCTGCTGTTCAAGATGTGGACTCTTTTACATCGGCGAGACCAAACGCAGACTGGGTGACACCTTTCAGCCCCCCTCGCTGGACACTTTAATTCTCCTTCCCATTCCTACACTGATCTTTCTGTCAATTGTCAGAGTGAAGCTAAACGCAAATTGGAGGAACAGCATCTCATATTTCACTTGGGCAGCTTATAGCCCAGTGGTATGAATATTGATTTCTCTCACTTCAGGTAGCCCCAGCATTCCCTCTCTCTATCCCTCCCCCACCCAAGTCACACTAGCTTCTATTTTTTACCCTACAAACAGCTTACTGTTTCCTTTATCATCATTACTTTTTTGCATATCTTTAATTCATTGTTCTTTATCTCTCCATATTACCGTCTATATCTCTTGTTTCCCTTATTCCTAACCAGTCTGAAGAAGGGTCTCAACCCAAAATGACACCCATTCCTTCTCTCCAGAGATGCTGGCTGTCCCGCTGAGTTACTCCAGCATTTTGTGTCTTTCAACGGCATTTCGGCATTTTAAGATGTGAAATATAGGAAAATGAAAGTTGTTCACTGACTTTCCTTTGTATTTATGTTACTTTGGAAATTCCTGTTATATTACAATTTGAAGATTGTTTTTAATATTTGTAATTTAACAGGGTCCACAGTAAATCTAGAATTTTTACTGTTAACATAGTGTGGAAGAAATTAATTTAGAGGGAAATAAAAGGAAAAACAAAAAGTTACAGACTTTGCAGGTTTGCTTCAAGAGACTTTATTGCATGATATCATGGAGAGATGGCGGCAGAAAATTGCTCATCAGTTCTCTGACTTCACAGCAGAATTAGCCGACAGTTATACTGCGCAGTAAACAACGTTAGATGCAACTATACGAAAATATACTATCTACTACTTGGGTACCAATTATTTCATTAGTCATAACATACTTTTCGCTTATGTTAATTTTATTCAACAACAGATGGTGAATACAAGTCAACCACAATACAAGGGCATCTTCACATTTCTATTTCACCTTTCAGGTGGCCCACGCCACCATCCCCTCTCCGAGCCAATCATAAGCCTCCCATTTACAGTAACATTTCTATACCACAAGTGGTAGGGGGTGCGGGTGATCTACTGTAACTCCTCACAGAAGAGCTTCAATATCTGCTCTACTATTTCATGTTTACATTTACCATCCACCCTTCAACACATTCCCAGACGGGAGGTAATATGTCTAATCTTACTTGTGCCGATTCCCACAAACCTCTTTTGCACCTGGTCAAGCAAGAGATTTCCGATTGTCACCTCCAATAATACCCTTTTGTTACCTTGTTCAATCCCAATCAAAAGTAAATAAGGAAGGATATTAATTTTTCTTCAACACATTAGGCATGTTACAAAACTTACATTCAGCGGCGCTGCAGTTCTGTCGCTGCCCATGTACACGACTTTGGCACCTTTGAGAGGGGGGCGGGATTAAAGTGCCGTTTTTTCCCCGCCTGTTGAAATCGATTTTTGTCAGGCTGTTTAGCTGCTGAAGAATAATCACTCCAACATCGGTTTTATTACGTTTTTTTTTAAACTGCACTGGATATTTTAATAGCAGGAGTAATTTAAAAATCAACTTCGGTGCGGAGGCTGCTACTGCGGGTCTGCGGACGGCGGCACCGGGAGCCCGCGGATCCCTGGAGGGAGACCGCTTTTCAGGGCTCCTGCAACGGCGACTTCTCCCGCCCGAGTTGCGGGGTCGAAGAGCTCCTGGAGCGGGGCCTACATCACTGCCCCGCGCGGCTTGGAATGGCCGCGGGACTCTGCGAGCGCACGCCGGGGTCTCTAACACCAAGACCCGGTGTGCGACCTCGCACCACCCGGCGTGGCTTTAATGGCCGCGGGACAATCGCCATCGCCAGCCGGGGGCTTTGACTTTGACTCTGACATCGGGGGGGGGGGGGGGGGGGGGGGGGGGGGGGGAAGTGCAGTGGAGAGATAAGTTTTTTTTGGCCTTCCATCACAGCTATGTGATGGATGTTTATGTAAAATGTAAATTATGTTGTGTCTGGGGTCTATTTGTGTGTAATGTATGGCTGCAGAAACGGCATTTCATTTGGACCTCCAGGGGTCCAAATGACAATTAAATAGACTATTGACTATTGACTATTGATTCTAAAGCCGTCAACACCGATAACGGGGACGGATTTCACGTACGGGACAGGTAAAGGAAAGCCGTTTATTTTATATATAAACGTGCTTCTTAGGATGCCTTTAATCAAAATTTTACGTTGTGAAAAGGTGACTTAGGACCCATACGAACCGGTAGTATTTTTCCTGCCGATATGGGGTTTAAATTCACCGCACCCGCAGCCTTCCAAATGATCGTGTTCCACAAAATCCTACTTGCAAGATGATTAAATGACCAGTAATTTACGGGAATTAAACACTAAATTCCTTCCATTTGGCCTATAAATTCATGACAATGAGATTTAAAAATCATGTTATATTGTGAATTCGTGTGTGAATGTTATTTGGACACTTAGGCTATTTTAAAATGTTAACCTTTTCTTAAGAAATTGATAGATGTTTAGATCTAGAAATTGAATTTTGTAATTAGCTACAATTAGGTAACTAATTAATTATATGCTTTAATGTCAGGTCATCCAAGTAAGATTGTTTCATATTTGTTTCAGAATGCTTCAATCTATAATAACTGAAAATGTCATTCAGTTCTCTTAATTTTTAAGAAAGTTATGGGCTTTTGACTATCCTAGATCACAGCATTTGAGTTAAGTCAATGGAAAAGCAACAGGGAACAAGATGCCAATTTCCGAGTATGAAATGGCCATAACCTTTTTAATACTGAAGATATGAAAGTGAATTAGCTGTCAAATTAAACTTCTTTTTATGCTTTATCTGATGGGATAAATTGCAGACTTGATTTTATAAATCTCAAAATGTTGTAACATTGCTACACACATAGATTGATTTGTGAGCTTGGAAGTAAAAATCTTGAAGTCAAGAGAAAATGGGAATGAATAAAAAATTGTTTGGACTTGCATATTCTTCCAAATTGAAAGGAGGAAAGATGGGGTGTGGCTTTCTAACCTCACAAAGGACAGATTGTTATTTAAATGTTGAAATTAAACTATGCCTTGCATTTAATCTTCAAATTAAATTTAACCTCAACTGGATGAATTTCTTGGTCCAAGGAAAGCCTGCCAGTTAAAGCGATGTGAGAACTGCTAGATCCAGCAATCTTTCTAGTTAATTGTTACTACCCGTATCTAAAAGCCTCTTAAACACCACTATTGGGGCACTAACTTGTCGTGTATAGTTCCGTCAAACAAAGCGGTGCCCTCCAGTATTTGACACGTCCATCTTGTGGAAAAGGTTTTGACTGGCTTCCTAAGGAATACCCTTCATAAATACACCTCCAACGCTTCAGAGAAAACAATCCATTTTTGTCCATCCTCTCCTTTTTTAGCTAATACCTTCTAATGCATACAGCATTCTAGTGAACCTCTTATGTCCCCTTTCCAAATCCCTCACATCCTTCCTGTAATAGGGTGACCAGAACTGCACACAATACTCCAAATGCATCTAGCCCTTAAATCCATAATATTACTGTTACTCTTATAATAATAATAATATCTTTTATTGTCATTGCACATAAGCGCAATGAGATTTGGTATGCAGCTTCCATCCGGTAACTTAAATAACTAATAAAATTTAGATTTAGATACCCCGAGAACATAAAAAGAACATTACAACAGTAAAATAGTCAAAACAATTCAAACGGACTAAAGTGCAGATGTGTCTGTGCAACGTGACCATCCGCGGGAGACAGTCCATGGGGGGCGGGGGGCACTCAGCAGGGCCGGTTCAGAGCCGCTATAGCTCTTGGAATGAAGCTGCTCCTGAGTCTGGAGGTTCTTAAGGTCTGAGTCTTAAGGTCTGAAGAAAGATTTCCGACCTGAAATGTTGCCTATCCGCTGCCTGACCTGTTGCCTGACCCGCTGAATTATTCCAGCATTTTGTGTCTATCTTTCTTATGCTTATACTCACTTCCCCCACTGATGAAGGCAAGTATACAATGTACCACTGTATACAAATATACAATTGGCCAATAACTGCTTGTGTTGCTAATTTGGACTGTTGTTAAGTGTCCTGCCATTAACTGTATACTTTGAATTTGATCTCCCAAAGTGCAGCACTTCAGACTTGCTCGGATTAAACTCCATCTGCCATTCTCAACCCATATCTCGAACTTGTATATCATATATCATGTTGTATCACAAGCAACAGAAGTCCCAACACCGATCCTCGCAGAACACTGCTGGTCATAAACCACTAGTCAGAATAACTGCCATCTCTCTCTAACCCTCTGTCTTCTATGGATAATCTAATCCTGAATCCAAACTACCAAGTCACTGTTCACCCTATGCTTCTTAATCTTTTGAACATGATATATTTCCTTCAATTAATTTGAATATTTGTTTCTCAGCTCCTATTTTGATGAAAAAGGTTTGGTTCGGCAGCAATTGGACTCGTTTGATGAATTTATACAAATGTCAGTGCAGAGAATTGTGGAAGATGCTCCTCCAATAGATCTCCAAGCTGAAGCTCAACATACAACCGGAGAAGTGGAAGAACCGGTAAAAATCCTCACCTACCTCTCCAGAACATTCTGTTCCCTTTTGAATTGTATGTTGGTTTTACATGGTTGTATTCTGTTCCAGCCTAGGTTCTTACTAAAGTTTGAACAAATTTATTTATCCAAACCAACTCATTGGGAAAGGGATGGGGCACCATCTCCAATGATGCCAAATGAAGCAAGACTACGAAATCTTACGTAAGTTTCCTTGTAGGAATGGTGGAACCAAAGTTAACTTTATTTTGCAACGGTAGTGTTGCTGCCTTATAACGCCACATTTGTTTTCCTGCCACATTCCAAATATCTGCAGGTTTGTGGAATATTTTGCTTCTGTAAAATGTCTCTAGTTTGTTCGCTTGTGTATCAGATGACGTAGCTCGCTTTTGGCTTCTATCGTCATCCAACATGTTGACAGAATTGTCACCCGACGCGTCACAGAGTGCATCGCTTACTTCCTGGGATCTCCACGAGGAGGCTTCTGTCATGATCCCCAATGTATCTAATATGAAGGATAGATGAAATGCATGGGTGATTGCTGAGCAGCGTTGACATGTTTGCCTGTTCCCATGCTGTATCCCTACACTAAACTAGCCAAAACTTTCTATTTAAATGTAGGCGTTTGCAATGTTGCATTTCATTGTGTTACAGGTATTCAGCTCCTCTCTATGTAGATATTACGAAAACAGTGATTAAGGAGGGAGAGGAGCAACTGCAAACACAACATCAGAAAACCTTTATTGGGAAGATTCCTATAATGCTTCGGTCCACTTATTGTCTTCTAAGTGGTTTAACAGATCGTGATCTCTGTGAGCTCAATGAATGCCCACTGGACCCTGGTGGTTATTTCATCATCAATGGATCAGAAAAGGTACATAATGTGCCATGTGGCCTAAATATTTAAAGTAGAAAGCATCTCAAAATTGCCTTTTAATTCAATTGTATTCAGACTTTTAATGGTTCAGCTTTTGTTAGTTAGGTTAATATGATCTACATGAGTTCTCATTGGAAAAATAATTGCAGGGCTCTTTGGAAAGAACGTGAAACAATGTTTTGATTATTGAATAATCATATATTCCTTGCAAAAGCAGTTGAGGACCAGGAAGCACACAGATGTTTAATTAATGTTATTTATGGAAAGAATGTTAGGGCGGCACAGAGGCGCAGCGATAGTTACCTTACAGTGCCAGATACCCAAGTTCAGTCCTGACGCCGAGTGTTGGCTGTATGGAGTTTGTACCTTCTCCCTGTGACCACACGGGTTTTCTCCGGGTGCTCCAATTTTGTCCCACATTCCAAATATGTACCAGTTTGTAGGTTAATTGGCTTCTGTAAATTGTCACTTGTACCTAGGATCAAACTAGTGATAGGGTGATCGCTGGTCAGCGCGGACTCAGTTGGATGAAGGGCCTGTTTCCATGCTGTATCACTGAACTAAACTAAGATAAGGTTCACTTCAAAGTAACTTGCAATAAACAGACTCATAGGGTACCATAGCATTTTTTGTTGATTGGTAATGAGGACAGCAGAACATTGATTATAAAAGTTTGCAAACTGTACTAAACATTGGCCACAATTGAGGTATTGTGCACATTTCTGCTTGTGGCACTATAGGGGGGATGTGGAGGCTTTGAAATGCTGCAGACAGAGGATGTTGTCTGCATTAGTGCTTTAGCGATAAGAAGTTGGAATAGCTTGCAGTTTTCACTGAAGCATTAGAGACAGGGAGGGTGGGGTGGAGAAACCTGACAGGTATATAAGATAAAGTGAGGTATAGATAGGGTGGAAAACATTTTCTTCCCAGGATGAAATATCAAATACTGAAGGCATAAGTTTAAAATGTCAGGAGTTGGGCAGGCCATTTTTTTTTTTACTCAATGGTAGGTACCTGAAACGTGCTGCCAGGAGATGTGGTAGAAGGAGATACCATAGCAACGTGTAAGTGGCATTTCGACAGATGCCTCACAGGCGAGAATTAGACAAACACAAACAAGTGCAGGTAGTTGGTAGTTTAGAATTGCATGATGGTTGGGCAGAAGTAGTGGACCGACGGGCATGTTGTTGTTCTATACTGTTCTATGTTCTCTTTTGAAATTTTTCTAGGTTTTGATCGCACAAGAAAAGATGGCAACAAATACAGTGTATGTGTTTGCAAAGAAAGACTCCAAATATGCATACACGGGGGAATGTCGGTCCTGTCTAGAGAATTCATCTCGTCCCACGAGTACCATCTGGGTCAGCATGCTAGCAAGAGGAGGACAAGTAGGACCTGCATTCGCTATATGCAACTTTAATTTTCTTTGAGCACTTATCTTGATTTTGAGAATGCTGGGAGACTTTCTGAATTCCAGCATCTCTGCTTTTATTTAATTTTGAATGTGTTTGCAATAAAGTTTGCTTTCTTCTGCCCTTAATTTAATCTTGTTTTCTCTTCAGGGTGTAAGAAAAAGTGCAATAGGCCAAAGAATAGTTGCCACTCTACCATACATCCGACAAGAAATTCCCATAATTATTGTGTTTCGAGCTTTAGGATTTGTGTCTGATAGAGACATTCTGGAACACATTATTTATGACTTTGATGATCCAGAAATGATGGAAATGGTGAGTTTGAATGTAGAATTCAATTTTTAAAACTAGATTCTCTTGTAATTCATTTTAATACCCTGCTAAGGATGCTTTTTTCCCCCCTTTCATTGGTTTTCATTTAAAAAAAATTTAACTAATTTTCTGTCAGTGTGTTGTAGTTAGTTATCCATTAAAATCTGAACTTGTGGATAATAAATTGTATGTAGGCTGTGATGCCATATTTTCTTCTATTACTAATTTTAATATTTTTCCAATATTTATGCTGGGTTCCACATTGAGGAATCATGATAAATCTGTTATTGAAAGAATTAACTCCCTCTGTAAGAATAAATACTCCTCTGCCACTATTACATCCAAGTAGGTCGCCTTATTTATTACTGCAAGTTGTTCTGCTATAAAGTGTGTCTCCATAACATGTTTTGGATATAACCATATAACAATTACAGCACGGAAACAGCCCATCTCGGCCCTACAAGTGAAGTGATGAAGTAGGCGACACTATTTGCATTAGTCAGACCAAATTGGTTATTTTGCAATTTCAACGAGAGAGCCACTAAAAAGTTACTTTGGAAATTGACAATACTGCCTCCCTGCAGCAATCAGAAACCACTATCTGCTACCATGCTGCAAGTTTGAGTCGAGCGCAAACTCTTCTAAACTTGCAAATTAGGTCCCCATAGTGGGACAGGCCCTTAACTCCGCCCGACTTAACTGTCATACACTTTTCTATCACACGAGGTTTCTTTGGAGCGTAACCTTGTGTTATAGCAGAACTACCTAAATGTGGAAGGAAGGTATTTGGCCTATTGGGTTCATGCTAGTTCCCAATCACATCAGTCCCATTACCCTAATTTTGCTGCAGTTCTGTAATATGTTTTCTCTTGCATGCCCATCAGTTCCTGTTGGATTATTTTGCCACCTACCTAACTAGAAGTAAGTTAACCTGCCAGCACATCCTTGCACGTGGAGAAAATGTGCAAACTCCACTCAATGGAGCTGTGACGTCTTACTTATTTCATCATTCTTTCTTGTCCCACCATTAGATACTCTTATCAGCCTCTGCACTGAGTGTTTGAATAAACATTTTGTTTGCCTCTGATTTCAATATTTTCCTGTCCTTCCTATTTTTTTTTTCCCCCATTAAGTAAACTATCTTACTCATATTCAAAGGCATCGGGCACTCCGTTGATCTTACCTTTGTATGTTTAATTTCATTTTGTGGACTATATTACTGAAAAGGCTATTATCAATGTCTTACTGAAGCACTCACTTTTCTGAAATTTTAGTCTGATGCTCTCCCGTTTACTTGCCGTGAAATTAAATACCTGGTTCAAATTTGCAAATGCACAATGTTTTGATCTTTATTCTGTTGCAGTACTTTAGCATTCACTGAAATATGTCCACCTTAGATTCTCTTGTATGTCATATATCCTCCATCTTGGAATAGTCCTATTTTCATTTCCTCAAATCAAAGAGGTGTAAACCTTTGTACAACTGCTGCATAACCTGGTTGCTGATCTCCAGCATCATCGATTTAAATGTCTTTGTATTTAAATTTCATTGTGGAGTCGCCCTTAATGTGAAACTTACTGCAACTATATAGCTCTCCCAAGTACTTTTGATGTTCCATCTCAGGTTTGTGCTTCCATGTGCTCAGTCATTATGGACCAACTCTCTATAATTTCATCACTGAATCTGTCGATCTTGCACAAGAGTTTTAACATTTTCCTTAGAAATCTAATTCTGACCAAGCTTTAGTCACCCCATTAATATCTTACTCTACCCAGCTTGTTTGTTTTCTCCTCGTAACACTTCTGTAGAGCGACTCCGACACCTTTGATTTTAGAAGAACTGTACAAATGTATTCTAATATTTTTGAATGGTGAAAGATTTAATTTAAGTTCTTGTTCCATTTTACTTGTCCACAGCTGTTGGGGTTTGTTTTCAATGTATGAGACCTATATTTTGAAGAATATTTCCCTTTTCCCTTTAATTAAAAACAAAAAAAGAAAATAACTATGGAATAGTCTCAATCCAATTCTGCATCAACCAATGGTCAGCTGTCTCTTCAGACCACATTTTTTCATGATAAATAAAGTTTAGAGTCATGCAGCATGGAAAAAGGCCCGTTGGCTCAAATCGTCTATGTTTGACAAGATGCCCCATCTACGTTAGTCCCATTTATCTGCATTTGTCCTATATCCCTCTTGACCTCCTATCATGTGCCTGTTCAAATGTCTTTTAAATGCTATTATAGTATCGCCCCAACCACTTCCTCTGGCAGCTCTTTCCATATACCCACTATCCTCAGTGAGAAAATTACACCCGCAGGATCCTACCAGGATCTTGCCTTCTGTCCTCTGGTTTTTGATTTCCCCACCATGGGTAAAAGACCCTATTAATTCTCCTTTTTTTAAACACCTGTAAGGTCACCCATCAGCCTACTGTGCTGCAAGAAATAGTCCTAACCTGCCCAACCTTTCCCTTCCACGACCACAACCTGCGTCTTCCATGAAGCCAGTTCAGTATCCCGTTAGCTAGCTCTCCCTGGATCCTGGGTAATTTAACCTTCCAGAGCAGCCTTGCTAAAGTCCATATAGATGACATCCACCGCTTTACCCACATTAACCGTTTTGGCTACTACTTCAAGAAACTCATGCAGATTTGTAAAACACCATCTCTCACGTAGCAAACTATACTGGATGTCCTCTTCAATAGCTTACCTACCACAGATGTTAGGCTTACTGGTTTATAGTTCCCTGCTTTTCCTTGCAGCCCTTTAATAAATGCATCATTAGCAACCCTCAAGTCATTTGGCACTTGGCACCTTATGATGATTCATATACTTCTATTTATCAATCTTCATATGCCCCAGGGTTTTCAGTACCATCTAATGTTATCCCACTTTTTAAGAAAGGCGGGAGTGAGAAAACAGGGAATTATAGACCAGTTAGCCTGACATTGGTGATGGGGAAGATGCTGGAGTCAATCATAAAAGATGAAATAGCAGCACATTTGGATAGCAGTAACAGGATTGGTCTGAGTCAGCATGGATTTACAAAGGGGAAATCCTGCTTGACTAATCTTCTGGAGTTTTTTGAGGATGTAACTAGGAAAATGGACAAGAGAGAGCCAGTGGATGTAGCGTACCTGGACTCTCAGAAAGCATTTAATAAGGTCCCACATAGGAGATTAGTGGGCAAAATTAGGGCACATGGTATAGGGGGTGGAGTGCTGACATGGATAGAAAATTGGTTGGCAGACAGGAAAAGAGTAGGGATTAACGGGTCCCTTTCAGAATGGCAGGCAGTGACTAGTGGGGTACCGTAAGGCTCGGTGCTGCGACCGCAGCAATTTACAATATATATTAATGATTTAGATGAAGGGATTTCAAGTAACATTAGCAAATTTGTAGATGAAACAAAGCTGGGTGGCAGTGTGAACTGTGAGGAGGATGCTTTGAGAATGCAAGGTGACTTGGGCAGGTTGCGCGAGTGGGCAGATGCATGGCAGGCAGTTTAATGTGGATAACTGTGAGGTTATCCACTTTGGTAGCAAAAATAGGAAGGAAGATTACTATCTAAATGGCGTCACGTTGGGAAAAGGGGAAGTACAACGGGATCTGGGGGTCCTTGTTCATCAGTCAATTAAAGTAAGCATGCAGGTACAGAAGGCAGTGAAGAAAGCGAATGGCATGTTGTCCTACATAACAAGAGGAGTTGAGTATAGGAACAAAGAGGTTCTTTTGCAGTTGTACAGGGCTCTAATGAGACCACACCTGAAGTATTGTGTGCAGTTTTGGTCTCCAAATTTGAGGAAGGACATTCTTGCTATTGAGGGAGTGCAGAATAGGTTCACAATGTTAATCCCTTGATGGCGGGACTGTCATATGCTGAGAGAATGGAGTGGCTGGGCTTGTATACTCTGGAATTTAGAAGGGGATGAGAGGGGATCTTATAGAAACATATAAGATTATTAAGGGTTTGGACACGCTAGAGGCAGGAAACATGTTCCCGATGTTGGGGGAGTCCAGAACCAGGGGCCACAGTTTAAGAATAAGGGGTAAGCAGTTTAGAACAGAGATGAGCAAACACTTTTTCACACAAAGAGTTGTGAGTCTGTGGAATTCTCTGCCTCAGAGAGGGGCGGAGACCGGTTCTCTGGAAACTTTCCAGAGGGAGCTAGATAGGGCTTTTGAAGATAGCAAAGTCAGGTGATATGGGGAGAAGGCAGGAACTGGTTGTGGATGGTCAGCCATGATCACATTGAATGGCGGTGCTGGCTTGAAGGGCCGTGTGGCCTACTCCTGCACCTATTGTCTATTGTCATCTCAACTGCAATATGGACTGTCCAGGCATCTCCATTAACTGTCCCAAGTTCCCTTACCTTCATGTTCTCCATGGGAAAAACAGAGGAGAAATATTCCTTTCGTCAATGAATGGTCAAGAGTGAAAGATAATAAACTGGTTTTAACGCGGGTCTAGCTCTATTTATTTAAATAAATTTATTAACCAGGCATATATAGTTTGTGTTCTTTTTCCCTGCAGACAATTATAATTCTAGAGTTTTTATTCCAGGTGAAACCTTCTCTGGATGAAGCATTTGTTATCCAGGAACAAAATGTTGCTTTAAATTTCATCGGTTCAAGAGGTGCAAAACCTGGTGTAACAAAAGAGAAGAGAATTAAATATGCAAAAGAAATTCTGCAGAAAGAAGTGCTTCCACACGTTGGAGTCAGTGATTTTTGTGAGACCAAAAAAGCTTATTTCTTGGGGTATGTTTCTTATCCATATGAGAATTAGTGCGAGTTTAAAAAAAATGTTTTAGTCTTTTGCTAAAATGATTACTAGATAAGTGAGTGGTTCATAAGTATTATTCAGTTGTATTGCTCAGCATTAATGGTTTACATGGATCTGCAGGTTGTAGGTGTGTTGCAACCGATATCTGAAATATCAATAGAGAAGGTACATTTCTAGTATACTTCAGATACGTTTTTTTAATATTCATTTTTGGAATCGGGGCAATATGAGCAAGGCTGTATTATCCATCCCTAATTGCTCATGTAATTGGTGAGCCACCACCTTGAATCACTACAACCTGTATGGTGAGGATCGAACAGTGCTATTAGGGAAAGAGCTCCAGGATTTAAACCCTGTGCCAATGAAGTATGTTTTGTAAATGGTATAAGGTGCAGCTAGTATGGAGGATGGAATGATTTTTTAAGTTATGTTTGTCAGGCAGGATCCTTTGTACTAGCATCGAAGGTTTGGTGTTGCGCTCATCCAGGCAAGTATTGCATCCTGTTTCTGTGAGTTGTGTGATGGAGAGGTCTTCAGGTGTCAAGAGTCGAATCGATCACTGCAGGATGCTTTGTCTCTGACCTCTTCCAGTTAGGGTATTTATGTGGCTGGTCTACTTGTGTTTCTGGTCAGTAACGATATTGATAGTGAGGGTCATTGAATGCCCGGGCTGAAGTTATAAAAGATGCTCAAGACATGCAGTTGTACTTTTAATTGAAAAATATATGCAGATTCTAGCAATCTGAAATAAAAGCAGAGCTACAGTTATTTGGGAGATTGGGCAGTCACTAAGAGAAAAACAGCATTAATGTTCAGGTTGGTGCCCCGTCATCAGAACTGGTAAAGAAAAAAAACCACGGTTCACTTTTCTGGTTCTGATAAAAGGATTGTCTGAAGCATTAATTCTCTTTCCCTCTGACCACAGATGCTAGCCAGATGTGCTTTTACGTTGAATAGCTTAGTTTGGTACTCTTTTCAGCAATGCAATTATTTATTCAAGAAAACAATTCATGTAAATGCAGGAAGTCTGGCAAATAGGTTGCCTCTTTTTGCACATTTTATATAAATTTAACTTTTTGCAAAATGGGATGTGCCATTTACATTGCATTTTAAGTGTCCTAATAATGTTTGGTAATTATTAACTTGGAGGCCCAGTGTTTCAAAACTAATACAAGTTTTCTTTGATTCAGTTACATAGTGCATCGATTGCTGTTAGCTGCTTTAGGTCGAAGAGAATTGGATGACAGAGATCACTATGGCAACAAAAGACTGGATCTGGCAGGACCACTGCTTGCTTTCCTCTTCAGAGGGTAAGAGAAGATTTGCAGTAATGTGTAGCCCTATTAATTTTGTTTCCCACAATTAAGCCAGAAACGGTGTCCTATATTTTTATCTTTATCCCCATATTTTTTGTTTGGAAACAGAGTGGAGGAGAGCCAAATTCAAACATTCTTCAAACATGCCAAAAGCATCTGCAGACGTGTCCTTGTTGCTTCCATGTTTGTTTAAAAGCTACAAGCAATATATCAATTCAGAGACTAGTTTTACTGCAGGTTGGCTGCTTGTTGGGTGAAATTGTTCATTAGGTTAATTCATGGGATGAAGAGCTTGACATTAACAGAAAAGTTGAGCTGGTTATGCGTGCACTCATGGGAATATAGAAGATTGAAAGATCTTATTGAAATGTAAAATTTTAAGCGGGATTTATTGGGATGAATACTGACAGGATGTGGCTCTGAAAGGGTATCTGGAAGAAGACAACAACATTTAAGAATAATTGGTCACTCGTTTAAGAGGTGTTTTTGTGAGAGATGTATAAATCTTTAGAATTCTGTACACGAGAGACCTGGACATGTAGTTCTAATAAATATGACTATATTCAAGGTGGCAGCTGACATTTTAAGCTACCAGAAAGTTAAGAGGTGTGAGGAGAGAATGGGTGAGTGTGCTGAGGGCAGATTGATTCAACCACGATATTGAATGAAGGAACAGGCTCGAGGTAGCAATTAGCCTGCTCTCCCGCAAGATCATCTCTGATCCTACTCGCCCTGCACACTATGCCTTTCAGCTACTGCCCTCTGGGAGGCGTTACAGGACAATTGCCTCCAAAACAAACCGCTTCAAAAACAGTTTCGTTCGCACTGCAATTAACATTTTAAACTCTGTACGGTGAGGAATAAGAATAAGCATGGCCCTTATGTATTATGTAATGTGTCTGTATGTATATCTATGTTATATGTTTAATGTTGATGAAATGTTGGAACCTGTACCGAGCTGTATTGATAACAAATTCCACCAGCCTGGCTGTGTGGTCATTAAAATACAATACAATGCAATGTCCTCCTGGCTTATGGACTATATTGTCAAATCATCCATCTCCTATCTTTACACCAACCAATATTTGTGAAAAATGAACTATCAGGTTTTCTGTGGTACAAAAGTTATAATTAAGGTCATGTAAATACTTGAATGACAAATAGATCTACTGCAAGCAAATTGATCACGGATTCCTCATCCCTGGTTCCACTGACATAAAAATTGGAAGTGGATGCGCACACACAAGAAGGGTCGAGTTCTTGTTTTAAATTTCTAGCCTTTTGACTATCTCCCAAAACAAACTCGCCTGTTTGGGGGATTACATTTTTTTTTTTTGTGTGTAGCTGTGAGGTAATCTTTTGTTATAAATGTATTGTCTTCTTCAGAATGTTTAAGAACCTACTGAAAGAAGTTCGGATATACTCCCAGAAGTTCATCGACAGAGGGAAAGATTTCAACCTGGAATTAGCAATCAAAACAAGGATTATTTCTGATGGACTGAAATATTCACTTGCAACAGGAAATTGGGGAGATCAAAAGAAGGCTCATCAAGCCAGAGCTGGTGTCTCGCAGGTAAAATCCTTTTCAGTGAAACAAACATTTTTTTGTATGGCGGGTATAATTATTCTTCAGAGAGTGTTTCAGGAGAAGCTAATCTCTGCTTCCTATGTGACTTGCGAAAGATTGTAGTACTTCTTAAGAATGTTGAGTTTCAGTATCTGAGTTTGTATATATCAGCTCACTTCCTCTTTTACAGATCTCTTGGAACTGATTCCAAAGCTTTATCTCCTCCTTGGTCATTGAGAATAATATGCAACTAAAGTAGGCGTCTACAACTGATGAAAGAAAGCACCAAAATAATTGGTAGATAGTTAAATTTGATAATTAATGCAGAGTTCCGGAAATTACTGCTTTATGTGATAATGGTGATGTTAGTAGTACCAAAGTTTATTGGCTAGATTATGGGAGGATTTTCCTAATCTCTCAATGAACCATGCCCCTCAGATTAGTCACATTTGTATATTTTCCAGATTTATGAAAACAGAATTACCTTGTACCCGCAATTGAAGATGGCAGTTTTCAATGTCAGCCATGGATGGCACCAATCACAATTGATTTTATCATTAATAGGGCTTCCCTGGATTTTAGCTTTGTCCCCCATAACAAGTTTTTGGATATACCGACAACCAGTAATGATCTTCCTCTCGCAACCAGAACACTTTCTGAAGATATAGTAAATGTACAAGTCTCAAAACTTCACAAGTTATGCAGATTGCTAGAATACAATCTCAATTTAATTATTTGAATATTTGATTGATAGGTGTTGAACCGTTTGACCTTCGCTTCAACCTTGTCTCATCTTCGTCGTCTTAACTCTCCAATTGGAAGAGATGGAAAATTAGCAAAACCTAGACAGCTCCATAATACTCTGTGGGGTATGATCTGCCCTGCTGAGACACCAGAGGTAAGCTTGAGTTTTCCTGTCATTACCCAAAAAAGCTTCTTTTTTTTTCCCCCTGATTGTTGTATATCCATTGCCTTTGTGTTGAGTGAAAACGTGTCTGAGAGGTACAAGGGGGCATATGAGCACAGAAAGGACATCTCTTAAAGAGGACGTGCACAAATGTGCATGACATATCAAATGAATTATTAATTTAACTGTAATGGGTATTATATGAGTGATACAATGCTCACTACAGAGACCAAGTTGGGGGAACAGTGACCTAAATTTGCCAGACAATTGCACTTTTAACCAAAAGAGAAGAAGTACTATTTGCATATTACACAGAAACAATGATAAAACTAATTTCAGTGAAATGCTCCGCCAGTAGAAGCCCTATATGGAACTAAAGAAAGCACAATGCAGAACTGGTAGGAGTATTGACTACAGTGACCTCCATTATGTTTGGGACAAAGACCCATCATTTATTTATTTTCCACTGTATTCCACAATTTGAGATTTGTAATTAAAAAAAATCACATACGGTTAAAGTGCACATTGTCAGATTTTATTAAAGGGTATTTTTATACATTTTGGTTTCACCATGTAGAAATTACAGCTGTGTTTATACATCGTCCCCATTGCAGGGCACCATAATGTTTGGGACTCGTAGCTTCACAGGTGTTTGTAATTGCTCAGGTGTGTCAAATGCCTCCTTAATGCAGGTATAAGAGAGCTCTCAGCACCTAATCTTTCCTCCAGTCTCTCCATCACCTTTGGAAACTTTTATTGCTGTTTATCAACATGAGGACCAAAGTTATGCCAATGAAAGTCAAATAAGCCATTATGAGACTGAGAAATAAGAAAGAAAACTGTTAGAGACATCAGCCAGACTTTAGGCTTACCAAAATCAACAGTTTGGAACATCATTAATAAGAAAAAGAGCACTGAGGAGCTTACTAATCGCAAAGGGACTGGCAGGCCAAGGAAGACCTCCACAGCTGATGACAGAAGAATTATCTTTAGAATAAAGGAAAAGGAGTCGGGTGTGGATGTGCCAATGGCCATTGTCTGCAGAAGACTTCATGAACAGAAATACAGAGGATACACTGCAAGTTGCAAACCACTGGTTAGCCGCAAAATAGGATGGCCAGTTTACAGTTTGCCAAGTACTTAAAAGAGCAACCACAGTTCTGGAAAAAGGTCTTGTGGACAGATGGGACGAAGATTATATCAGGGTGATGGAAAGAGCAAAGTATGGAGGCGAGAAGGAACTGCCCAAGGTTCAAAGAATACCAACTCATCTGTGAAACACAGTGGTGGGGGTGTTATGGCCTGGGCATGTATGGCTGCTGAAGGTACAGGCTCACTTATCTTCATTGATATATTCAAATGCTGATGGTACTAGCATAATGAATTCTAAAGTGTATAGACACATCCTCTCTGCTCAAGTTCAAACAAATGCCTCAAAACTCATTGGCCGGCGGTTCATTCTACAGCAAGGCAATGATCCCAAAGCAACAAAGGAGTCTTTCAAAGCTAAAACATTGTCAATTCTTGAGTGGCTATGTCAATCACCCAATCTGAACCCAATTGAGCATGCCTTTTATATGCTGAGGAGAAAACTGAAGGGGACTAGCCCCCAAAACAAGTATAAGCTAAAGATGGCTGCAATACAGGCCTGGCAGAGCATCACCAGAAAATACCCCCAGCAACTGGTGATGTCCATGAATCACAGTCTTTAAGCAGTCATTGCATGCAAAGGATATGCAACAAAATACTAAACATGACTACTTTCATTTGCATGACATTGCTGTGTCCCAAACATTATGGTGCCCTGAAATGGAGGGACTTTGTATAAACACTGCTGTAATTTCTATATGGTGAAACTAAAATGCATAAAAAATTGCCTTAATTAAAATCTGACATTGTGCACTTTAACCACATGATACCTTTTCTATTACAAATCTTAAATTGTAGAGTACAGAGGCAAATAAATAAATGATGGGTCTGTCCCAAACATTATGGAGGGCAGTGTAATTAGTGGTGATGCAGTGTAGCAAGAAGAGCATAGCAAAAACAATAACGGGAGGTTTTAATTTTCATGGTGTTTGAAGGACATCTGAAACGTAATGAAGCCCATATATTTCCAGAATTGGTGTAACATTCTGGAGCATAATATTTTGGAATGAGACCAGGCCACTCTATACATAATAATTAGTGGAGAGCAGGATATTGCAAATAATGACATGATTTTATTTGATATTAGATTTGAAAGGAAGTCGCACAAAACAAGATTATAAATGTAAAGGTCTGAAGAAGGGTCTTGACTCGAAACGTTGCCTATTTCCTTCGCTCCATAGATGCTGCCTCACCCACTGAGTTTCTCCAGCATTTTTGACCTTCGATTTTCCAGCATCTGCAGTTCCTTCTTAAACATTGATTGCATTAAGGTTGTTTATGATTGCCCCTGAGTGCGGTGATGGATTAAGAGATTTCTTAACATAAAGCTGATGAAACAAGAAATGTTTTGTCACAGTGATTGTGTGAAGACATTGGCAGTAAGTAAGTTTGGGGATTTGTTGTCGAGCGATGCGTTTCATCTACTTAAATTACTTTCCTCTATCTGCTGTCATCTTGACTTTCTTTGAGTTATGCTAGAGAATTGCTGTAGGGCAGGATCCAAGGCCTCATGGATTTAAGTGGGGATGGTGGCCTTGTGCTTTGGAGTCAAACAGGAAGATAAATATAGTTTTTTAGGTTGATCTATTTTTGGAGTATAAAACTTTAAAAAAAATTTAGTTTAGTGGTATAGTGCGGAAACAGGCCCTTCGGCCCACCGACTCCACGCTGACCAGCAATCACCCATATACTAGTTCTATCCTACACATTAGGGGCAATTTTCAAAAGTCAATTAATCTATAAGCCTGCATGTGTTTGGAATGTGGGAGAAAACTGGAGCATGGTCACAGGGAGAAGTTACAAACTGCACAGACATCAACCATATTCAGGATCCAATGTGGGTCTCTGGCACTGTAAGGCTGCAGCGTTACTACTACACCACTGTGCTGCCCTAATTATTTACAATCTTAATGGTTCTATCCTTTGACCTTCAGAAATTATATCACAGGCAGTTTTCTTGGCTACCAGTTCATTGCTTTGCAGCCAAAGCTCTGTTTCAAGTTTGTCCGAAGTGTTTGGAGACTGGGGCTCACATCACTGCCTGAGGGCAGACTATACTGCTGGCCTCCAGAATGTGGAGAGCCATTGCAAAAGGCGCTCCACATTTAACTTGAGTAAGTGGGTTGACAGCAGCCAGCGATTCCTGGAATTGAGTTGTAATCAGTGCAGTGTGACACATTGCATACTAATGTACAATAAAGGAATATTTGATTATCATGTGCATTGTCCTAACCTGTGTCTCATGGAGAAGGTGGGTAATAAAGTTATAGGTTTGTTAATTAAGCTTTACATTGAAAATTTAATGTGGATACCTGGTAGTTTGTTCTTGTGTTTTTGAGTTGCATGTAAATCTTTTCCTGAACTAGTTACCCTTGTGTTTGAGTCAAATGATGGATGTGCACAGTTTGAAGTTCGAAATTAACATTTTTCATATCTTGTTCCAGGGTCATGCTGTTGGGCTTGTGAAAAATCTAGCTTTGATGGCTTACATTTCTGTTGGGTCTCAGCCCTCGCCTATTTTGGAATTCTTGGAGGAGTGGAGTATGGAAAATCTTGAAGAAATCTCTCCTGCAGCTATTGCAGAGTAAGTGAAAGTAACAGACTGTCACTTAGAAATAAAATAACTACAGAAGCAGCTATTTTCCCTAAATTGAAATGTAAATGTTACATAGAATTGTAAGCGAGGACATGCTTAGCTGTGCAAAGACTTAACATCCTACACTGATTTGTATAGGAATCTGTGCATGTATTTTATTGACACAATAGTTGCCGTCAATATTTTTGGAAAACACGACTAATGTTAGACCCATAAATTAAAACTTCTTACTTCTTTCCCTCAGTGCTACAAAGATTTTTGTCAATGGTTGTTGGGTTGGAATACATAAAGATCCTGACCAGTTAATGACTACACTAAGGAAACTTAGGCGTCAGATGGACATCATTGTATCTGAGGTAATGCGAATGAATATCTATCTCAACTCAATGTAATTCCATCATGTTAATTGTATGATGGAGGCTGTTTAGCCTCTCATGCCAAAACCAAAGTTGCTACCCCTTTACATTGTTAACATGCTATGCAGTTAATATAATGTTACTATTTAGAACATAGTGAGAGGTTGTCATTTAATTTAACAACAGACGTGTTTTCCCTAAGGTATCCATGGTGAGAGATATACGTGAACGTGAAATTCGGATTTATACAGATGCGGGTAGAATTTGTCGACCACTTTTGATTGTGGAGAAACAGAAACTGCTGCTGAAGAAAAGGCACATTGATCAGCTGAAAGAACGAGAATATAACAATTACAGGTATGTAATGGAAAACAGCATTCATATGAATACACAAATAACACTGTTCGTCGACTTTCCGCTTACCATTCCAACGGTTTGTTAAGCAAGGATTTCCCATTTGATTAGAGCAATTCATTTATTTAGTGACAATCATGCTTGAGACCCCTGGATTGTGCAACATGAACATATCTTTCCTATATCTAGGTCACCCAAAAAGTGTGTCGTTTTTAAAAACTAAGTTGGGTCAAACAGCAGGACCAGTGTTCAGGAGTACTAAAAAAAAGGGCAGAAAACTGAAAAAATATATATATTAAACTGTTAAACAAATGCATCATCAAAAATTATTTTCAAGCTACATTGAATTAGGTTTGTCAGAATTTAGTTTTGGGCTGGAGCTACAGGATTTACAGTGCCTCAAACCTGATGCCATATATTAAGAGTAAGACTATATTAAGAGTATCTAGAATAACAGCTTGTCCACCTTTAAAGGAAAATAATTTTCTTTGAGCATACTAATGTTTAATAAACGGTAAGGTGTCTTGCTCAAAATTGCATCTACTGTTGGTCCCTGCCATTCTTCCTTCATTCATAGTTTTAAGGCTTGCTTCCATTATAGTTTTAAGGCTTGCTTCAGAGAAATTGCAAAACTCCAGATTGACACACCAGTGCTATACTCTGCAGTGCACTGTTAAACGTGTCATCTTTAGGGTAAGAATTTGAACAGATTCATTCTTTAATGATTAAAATATTCCACCCATTAGACAGAGGGTGCAGAGAAGTTCTCCTTGCAGTTTATTACCACATCAGTGTTCATCAGATGTCCCTGTGCAGAAACTACTAAAATTGCTGCAATGTGATTGTGTCGTAAAATAATTACATAAATGTTTCTTTTTAGACTTGGGAGAGTTTATTTCATTTGCGGTAGTGTTGTTTGACAGATTTAGAACCCAATATTTGGTTGAAAGAATTGATCATGTTGATTTCCAACCTCAGTTGGCAGGACCTTGTGGCAAGTGGTGTGGTGGAGTATATTGATACGCTGGAAGAGGAGACTGTGATGTTGGCTATGACTCCTGATGATCTGCAGGAAAAAGGTGTTGCTTACTGTTCAACATATACACATTGTGAGATTCATCCATCAATGATACTTGGTGTTTGTGCATCGATTATTCCATTCCCTGATCATAACCAGGTGAGTAATCCAAAATGAGCTTTAGTTTGAAAAATATAACTGACACCATGACAATTGATTTTCAACCAGGAGCATGTTGTCATAATTTCTTAATTAATGTAAGAGCATTTCAATGGTAACAAATAATACAAGAGTTGTTGTATGTTAGTAAAATATGCTCTATGCTCTTGATCTCTTTCCACATCACATCTATTACTTCTGGAACCCAACTTTACAATTTGGTTCACTCGCTTTCACTGGTAATTCATTTCACATGTCAGTTTACATTTGGGCTAACAAGCTCTGTCTATTCTCTTTATTCCTAACTGGGCTGATTCTAAAATTTATTTTGGCTCTTGAAAACTTCATCATAATTTGATGGTGAGTTTGCTGCATTAACCTACCTCCATAAATGAGGTTATATATGGAAGACTTACTTAACAGTTAAGCAACGTTGATTATTTTCTCATGTTTTTCTTTTCCAGAATACACATGTTGCTGTTTGGTTTATGTTCTTGCGATTCTCTCTACTAATTTTAATACACAACAATAACTTTAGGATTTGAGATGTTTCCATTTTAACAATAACAATTTTACCGACAAAACTCGTTGTAGTTTGCTATTATTGATGAGATGTACGTTTCCAAAATTTAATTTCATTTTGTGTTAGCTCGTGCAAAATGTGCATGGTGACCTTTAGATATTTGCACACTTTGACCACTGGGTGGCATTGAGGGAATGTCTATTCACATCTCGTGATTCATGTAGAGTTGGATAAGACATGATTTGTAGGGGGAAAACATTGTATAATTAATTAGCTATTTTTCCACCTTTTTAATTTGGGTTCCCTAATCTAAAAAGGTTGCACCTGTTCATGATGCAGTCTGACCTACTTGCCACAGTTTCTCAGGCTACCCTCTAGGAGTTGTACAGATGTCTTTTGACTTCAGGACTTAGTCATGCACTAGAGCACCTCCCACCTTTCCAATGCATGATTAAATAAATATTTTTCCTTAGGAACACTTTTTTTTAATGTTCATAAGACACAGGAGCAGAATTAGGCCATTTGGCCCATTGAGTCTACTCAGCCCATTCAATCTATCTTTCCCTCTCAACCCCATTCTCCTTCCTTCTCCCCATAACCTTTGACACCCCTGCTAATCAAGAACCTGTCAATCTCCGCTTTAAAAATGCCCTCTGGTCCCAGATTCTCCCACTAGTGGAATTATCCACTCTATCCCAGCCTTACTTTATTCAGTAAGTTTCTAATGTGGTCCCCCCACATCCTTCTAATCTGCAGCGAGTATGGCCAAGAGCTGTCAAACATTCATCATATATTAACACTATCGTTCCTGGGATCATTCTCATTAACCTTCTCTGGTCCCTCCTTAGATATGGGGCCCAATATTGCTCACAATGTCATCTGTCTAATGCTTTCTCCAGCTTCAGCATTACATCCCTGCTTTTAAATTCTAGTCCTCTCAAAATGAATGCTAACATTTGATTTCCCTTCCTTACTACCGCAGCAACTTTTAAGCTGCAAGTTCATTCACTTTATTTGTGCCCCATCCCCCCCCTCCCAACACCACCAAAACATTGTTTCCAAGTTCTCTATCCTTCAAAATAACCACTTCCATTTGCTTGCTGGTTAGTCTTCCCACCTTCCATTGACATTGTATTCCACCAAACCAGTTGACATTTTTGTTTTTCTCCTGTCCTCTCACCTTTCCATTTCATTAATAGTTTAACTGATTTGTGTTTCACTGTGTATGAAGGAACTGCAGATGCTGGTTTAAACCAAAGATAGACACAAAATGCTGGAGTAACTCAGTTTTGGGTCGAGACCCTTCTTCTGACTGACCCAGGCCTCGACGGAAAGCGTCACCCATTCCTTCTCTCCAGAGTTGCTGCCTGTCCCGCTGAGTTACTCCAACATTTTGTGTCTATCTTTTGTTTTTCACTTTCTTTGGAAGTTAGAAGAAATGTTGTTTATCATAAATAGCTTTATATCAGTTCTAGTTGCATTATCATTTATTGTTGTTAAGTTGAATAGAATTTTTTAATATATACTAGACCAAGTGGGACCCGTTGTGGGGGGAGGCAGGAGCGGGAGGGGAGGACCTGCGAATGGGCCTTTACCCAGGCCCCCCCCCCCCCCCCCCCCCCCCCGATCGGCCCTCCCCACTCCCTGCCTTGTGTCCAAACTCCAAGATTGTGGGACCTTCACTTGAGTTACCGTTGGCAACATCCCATTGTGATGTCATTGTGGCACTCGGCAGCTTGAGAACTAATTGTCATTGGTGCATTGTGTGTGGCATTGACATCATTATTTGAAGCTGCTGGAAAAAGACTCTCTGTGAGATGCGTTTTTTGGCTTTTTTAAATACTTTAATCACGAATAATGTGAAATATAAGATGAAATCTTAAGTTAACCTGAGTACGGTGTGGACAGTAAAAATGTGAGTCAGAATATGTAAACATTTAAGCGATAGCGCGTAGCGTTTAGAGGAAGATACAAAACGTACAGACGGACAGCATATGATGAGACTGTTATATGTATATAGATTCTGTCAAGTTTCTAGTGAAAGTAGCTAATCATATGAATATTGATTTATGTAAGTTTCCAGCCTGTTTAACTTTATCCTTCCATTGTTCAAGTCTCCCAGAAATACGTATCAATCTGCTATGGGTAAACAAGCTATGGGAGTTTATATTACCAACTTTCATGTGCGAATGGACACTCTAGCACATGTACTGTACTACCCACAAAAACCCCTTGTTACAACACGTTCCATGGAGTACCTGCGATTCAGGGAGCTGCCAGCTGGTGAGTGACAAATAAAATAAACATCCTAAATGTTGCAGGTATATGGAATCACTGTAGATGGCATCTTTGTATTCAATCCCGATCTCTCCATTGTGTTGAACCTGATAACATATTTGAATACTATTAGGGTTGTGGAAATATAAAGTCCTTTGATGTTCAATCTTTCCTGGCTGATGGTAGTAGTTATATGTTGTGTAATCTTTTCATACTGAGAATTATCTTGAAAGCATTCATCGTCTTTATCAAGACTATTTGGCAACATTTCACTTTAAACCTAATGTGTTTAAAATCTCATGTGACTTTCTATTACATATGTTTCACTTGCATGAGTTCCCTAGTCAAGCACTTAAGTGAACTTTAACATTTATTCTAAGGTTTGAAAAATAACTGGAGGTTATTTTGAATCTTGGGGAAACTTTCATATTCTGTGTATTTCAGGTATAAACTCTATAGTAGCAATTGCTTCGTACACTGGTTATAATCAAGAAGATTCTGTCATCATGAATCGGTCTGCAGTGGACAGAGGCTATTTCAGGTGTGTTGGACATTTGTGTGTAAGCCTTTAATTTTTAGACTATTTAAACCATTTTTTCCTATGTTTTTTGTTTTCTGAATAAGTACATTTGTGTCCTGTTAGGTCTGTATTCTACCGTTCATATAAAGAGCAAGAATCCAAAAAAGGTTTTGATCAGGAGGAGGTATTTGAGAGGCCTACACGAGAAACTTGCCAGGGTGAGCCAGAATTAATTTTAATTGTCAATCTAGATCTGAATTGTAAAATGTTGTCTATTCACATTTTAATGTTTGGGATTGTTGTGCAGATTTGATTAACAACTTCATTAAGATATTGTGACATTTTTATTTCTATAAGACCCTTTTCTCTAAGTCTGGGGGTTATACTAGTTTACTTAAAAATCTCTTCTTTAAGGGCCTGTCCCACTTTCATGACCTAATTTACAACCTTTGCCGAGTTTTCCCTTGACTCGTACTCGCAGCATGGTCGTAGGAGGTCGTAGGTAGGTCGTGGTGCTAGTCGTAGGCACTCGTGGCATCAAGTAGGTTGGGGCGTTGAAAAATGTGCACGAGTAAAAAATGTCGTGAAAGTGGGACAGGCCCTTACTCTTATGGCATTCACGTCTTTTTGGAGTACAAATCTTGTCACTACTGGTGACATCCCTAAGCCTCTCATGCACGTGTGAGCAATGAAACACAAAAGTGCGGCATTTCAGTCTGTTTCTGTCCTAACCTAAATGTACACGTGCATGCTATGCTAGCAGAGATAGCTAGTTATTAGAAAATCTGCTTAAAAAAATATGCAGTGAACAAATGAAAAATTGTTTGAGTATGTTTCATTTTTTCCCCCTATTTGTAACAGTTAGATTTATCTCATTCTGTACCAATCGAACAAAGGATGCACCCATACTTTTTCAACTGTTTATCTTGTCATTGCTTCGATCAAAATTTTGCAGAGATCAACAAGAACTAGTCTGCAAATGAGCAGTATTTGTTTGGACTGTTCTTAATTAAAAAAAAAAACTATTATTGAGATGATTGAAAGTTTTTAATTGTTCTGCATCCATTCCTTGAAGGGTAGATTTTTCAAAAGTTAATTCCACTTAACAATCAGATCCTACGTAAGATAAAACTAGCATATTGTATGGTGCTTCTGAATGAACAAAACTTTGATCATTTTTTATCACAAATATATCCGTTGATATCTTTAGAAATAGGTTTGGCTTACTTTATAACTTTCATTACTAAAACTGCTGTGGAAAATGAAGTTGGATGTTATACAAGTGAGTTTTTAATATATTCCTGATGTGTTTGGCCAGTCAAGTTTAGCTAAAAAGTTAGTTATTACTCTTGTTGTGATGTATCCTTTATCGTTATAGGTATGAGGCATGCTATTTATGAGAAACTGGATGAAGATGGATTAATAGCACCTGGTGTAAGGGTGTCGGGCGACGATGTGATCATTGGTAAAACTGTAACATTGCCGGAAAATGAAGATGAGCTTGACAGCACAAACCGGCGGTACACAAAACGAGACTGCAGCACCTTCTTGCGGACAAGTGAGACTGGCATTGTGGACCAGGTCATGGTGACGTTAAACCAGGAGGGATACAAATTTTGCAAAATTAGGGTAATGAATCATAATACATCTGCTTTTATTTCTTTTTTTTAAGTATTTTGTGAAGTGTGGAATAATGGTGGTGCACAGATGTCTTCTAAAGTGTTCCCCAGGCTAAATTTGTATTTCTAATGGTCTGCCTTTCTCTGGTGTCGTTATCTATCAGTGTTGCACCTGAGATTCTAATTAGCGAACATCAATTTCTTTGATATGTTTGGCCCAGTTCAAGAGGCTTTTCAGATCTGTGTTGAGGATGGTGAAGAAGCCCAGTTTGTTTTTAAAGAGAAAAAAAGTGAAGTTTTCAACTTCTAAAGCTTGCAAAAGATCTACCAAAGATTTTATTTTTAAAGATGTCAAATATAATGTAATTGATTTTGTAGTAGCATACTTGGTTCTCAAATTGAAGGCCATGATCAACTCTAGAAATTTGAGGACATAATATTTAAACAAGAAAAAATTGCATAATGTGAAAGAATGTGAAACATTCCCAACAAGTTCTACAAATTGCAGCAAAGTTTAAACATGGATGAACATTCACTTAATGTAACTCAAAGTGTGTTCTCATCCTGATAATATGCAATAAAGAACCAAGCAATAATATCCAAGCTGTTATGACAACCCCACAATTAGACTGAGTAATGGAGCCTATGATCCAATAGGATTTCTGAGTTGAGCACTTTTGATGGGGTGTTCATTGTGAGATTGAATTATGAACCCTCATGGAGGACGATTTGAATCTTTACACATTATTAGATCTTGGCAAAGTTTTGATTTTGTCAGCAACTTGCCTTTGAAAAGATTTGTGCTGACTTTGAATTTCTCACCACAAATTTATATAAATCAAATATGAAGTAATAGGGAAAATTGAAGGTTTCTCAAAATCAGCAGTATCATCTCTTCACAACAGCTTACAAAATGAAATAAGAATGTGTCTTGGCACTACCTGTAACACTGTTGCAACTTGTTTCTGACATACAGAGAACGATGTCAGCACATGTTTTAATGGGGTTTTTACTCAAGGCAAAATTGTTTTGGGTTTTAATGAGATTTTTAGAAAACATTTGTACTGATCGGTGCTTAAAAATTGGTTAAATATGTTGAACTTCAACCTAAAAAAAAAGATATGATACGGCGTAATGAATTTGACATGAATATGATCATTCTCCTATCTGTGTAGGAAATTGACATCCTATGACTTTCTTACAAATAGCAAGAGGAATGAAATCTATGTAAACAGCCATATCGATCTATTCCCAATTAGAGAAGTAATGGTTGCCCGTCAGCACATAGCTGTTCGCTGATACCTGATTCGGACAGGTCCACTAAATCCATTACAACTCTGGACCAAACATGGTTAGAAACAAAATTCCAAAGGGGAAGATGACCACCTGTGACATCAAATCATATTTCAGTAAAAATGTCACCCTGGAGCCCTTAAATCAATAGTGAATGAAAATTAATATATTGCAGGTATTGGAAATCTGAAACAAAAACAAAATGCTTCAAACACTCAACTTGTCGGGCAGCATCTGTGGAACGAGAAACAATTAATGTTTCAGATCATAGAGTCTTTGACATGTGATGTCAGTTATGTTTCTCTTTCTAAAGATGCTATTTCCAGCATTCTTGGTTTTTTATTTAAGCCCCTGGTGAAGGGGAACAGGGGACCAGTTATTTCAACCGAGGACATGTTTGCAGTTCCTTCAGTTCCCTAAGTCTTAGACCCAAATGTCCTTGGATATTTCATTTGTGTTCTTCCATCCATCGTATGGTCAGAGTATTAACTATTCACAGTTGATTGCACATTTTGCAGTTGGCTCATTTTTATAATTCCCTATTTTCATGCCCTACATAGGTTCACACTAGTAAATTGCAAGTTACATTGCATCAGACAGCTGCAAGGCACTGATCATCTCCATCAAGACTGAGTTTAGTCCCCTCTTGATAATTGCTTACATTGTAACTCTCAAGCATCAACATCTTGATAACTATGCATTTGAATTGTCACATACTTTGACCACTGATGGTGGAAGGAATTGATAATAAAATATCTCCAATTGCTGTATTAATAGATCTTCAAAAAAATAAAGAAAATGTATGCCAGCCAGCATCCTTTCCACCATTTTAAATATACATTGCCATACAGTAGCTGCAATGTGTATTGGGTATAGAATATACTGCAGCAAGTGGTACTCCATTCCGGCTGCGATATTTAGTGCCACTATTTCACTGATAAGTCAAAATGATGGAATATCCAGTCTAGAGGTATTGTTTGAGTACCTTCTTTATGTAAACTGATGTGGTTCAAATGGAATGGCTGTTTTCACCATCTCAATGTGTCTAAAACATGCCACATTCTCACTAAATTAAACAGTTTCTTAATGTTATAAAATATGAAAAGGTGCTTTTAAATTTAGGGGAGTAAAATATATATTTGGGTACTTGAGAAAGGACTTGGAAAACTGAAATTGGATCAATCAGTGTAATTTTGGTTTGTATAACCATTGATATAATTTTGGCAGATATTACACTATTTTGCCCTTTCCACTAAGGTACAAGCAGAAAAAATTGAAAAGACAATTATATCACTTCTCACTTTATTAGTCATGCATAATCCCCATGCTCTTTGTGTGCAGGTGCGGTCAGTCCGAATTCCACAAATTGGAGATAAATTTGCCAGTCGCCATGGCCAGAAGGGTACATGTGGTATCCAGTACAGACAAGAGGTGAGGTATTCATATGGTATGGGTTCAGAAAATGGATCAGAAATGTTGGGCATATAGTTGACTGCCAAAATTTGAACAACAGACTCTGGGATTATTAAAATAAAAGTGGAATTGTTGGAACTGTTCTGCAAGCCAGGCAGTAATTAAAGAAATATATTCTCTGATCATCTGTTTTAGAATCAAGTGTTTTGTTTCACTATTAATAGAAATGTTTAATTAGATTGTCTTCTACCTTTGACCAGTGAGCACGTGATTTTATTACCTATAGTTCATTTGCTTAATTGTACTTTGGCAATATTTTTGAACAGGAGGGTGCTGATGGCTTGCCACAGTATCCTCATCAGCGTGTTCCATTTAGGTTTCCATCTCAGAACAGTGCAACATGGAAGTCTAAATATGCTGACTAACCTTTTGCCCTGGAGTTAAACTCATGACTGGGTCTGGGAAAAGTTGGTAAATTGCTGAACTGAGGGGGCCTGATGCACTTTGTATCAGGCTACCCGACCACAGCAGTCATAGCTATGCATTTTTAATGGGTTACTGACTATCAAAAGGTAGGTGTATATAAGTTAAGAGATACAGAGTGGAAACAGGCCCTTGGGCCCCAGAGTTCACCCTGACCAGCAATCCCTGCACATTAACACTATCCTACACACACAAAGGACAATTTACAATTAAACCAAGCCAATTAACCTACAAACTTGTACGCCTTTGGAGTGTGGGAGGAAACCGAAGATCTCTGAGATACCCAACGCAGGTCATGGGTAAAGTACAAACTCTGTAGATGGAACCCGTAGTCAGGATTGAACCCGGGTCTCTGGCGCTCAAAGGCAGCAATTCTACCGTTGCGCCACAATGCCACCCTTTGATTTATTTTCCTTATTTCAATGTGTGCATTATTAATCAATAGCTCTTGTGTGATTTCATTATGGTTATAATATTTTAATTAATTTATTGAAAAAATTAAACTGTCTGCAGATGCAAAATAATGAAAGTACCTTCCAATGATACAAACCGTCTGTAATGTATTCATACATATTCAGAGTTTGTGTGTTCAATATAAGCAAGGAATGTTGGGTAATAAATCTCTCGTGATCCAGGCAACCTCCTGTAAGTTGTTATTCATTCTGCCGTCCAGAAGGTAACAAAATTGGCGACAAGGATGGGATAGAGTTTGTAAACTCATCCTTTAAATACAGTGCAGGAATGTTTGGCAACATGCAGTATTGTTTAACATTTTAAACAGTAAATACGGAGTTGTGTCGCAGTTGTTTGCGAGACGGACACAATAGGCCGCAGATCCTTCTATGCAGGGGACTGTAGTTTAAAACGGCAGCTGGACAAATCGTCGAGAGTTTGTCACAACATCCTTGGGATTGTATAAGATTGTTTTTGTCGAGTTCTTCAAGCTGAATAGCGTTTGTACAGCTATGTTTTAGGTGAATTGTTACACCAGAACAGACAGGAAATCGGGGTTTTGAACGGACATTTAAAAAAAAAGAGAACAACATGATGGCAGCGTCCACGGGCTACATCGGAAACCTTGGCACTTTTGACGAGGAGAGAGCCATTCAGCTATATGGAGAGGGCAAACATGTTTTTCACGGCAAACAACATAATGGAGATTAGTGGTGAAGGAGAGATAGTGACTGAAACAAATAAAGTAGTTTGCGAACGCATGAAAGCGATTGTGCTCACGGAGATCGGTCCTGAAGTGTACGACACACTCATGAATTGATGCCATTCAATGACATGAAGAAGTTGGAGGACCACTTCAACCCAAAGCCTCTGGAAATTGCAGAAAGTTATAAATTTGGTACTAGAAACCAGAAGCAGAATGAGACAATCAATGAGTACATTGTTGCCTTGAAACACTTAACTTTGCACTGTAACTTTGGAACCTGTCACTACGCAACAGATTTGTTTGTGGTCTAGTGGATGAACGAATTCAGTCCAGACTCATGAACACTCCAGATCTTACATTCGAGAAAGCATGCAAGATTGCTACCACAATGGAGATGGCATCAAAGAATGCTTGAAAGTTTTGTCCACCAAGGACTGCAGTGGCCGTTTACAATCAGAAGGCAGCGCCTATGGCCAAACCAAGAGGCACTAAACCAAAACCAAAAGTATGGCGGGGAGTTGAGTTCAGCCAGTTGTTATCATTGCAATGGTAATCACTCATCCCAATTTTGCCAGTTCAAAATGGCCAAGTGCTATAACTGCCAGAAGAAAGGCCATATCGCCTCAGCATGTAGGGCCAAGCTTAAAACAGGAAATCAACAATCTGCAGGAAACAAGTGACAACACCAAAAAGGAGTTCATAACTTGATGAACCCAGATGGAAATGAACTTAGGTTGTACACCATTTATGCAACCAACATCGATAAGCCTACAACCAGTCAAGGCAAGGACTTTTGAACTAAAGTAATGATAAATGAACAGTTAATCGATATGTGCATTGACACGGCAGCAGATTGTTCGGTCATGAGCAGAGACCTGTACGAAACAAAGTTCCCACAGATGCCATGGTTTGAGAGTAAGGTCAAGCTGAGAACCTACTCGGGCGAAGTTTTGGAGACATGTGGACAAATTAACTGTAAAGTTCAGTATAATGCTCAGTCAGTAACACTGCCCATCATAGTAGCCAGCTACAGAAATAAACCAACCCTCCTTGGAAAGGATTGGCTGAGTAGAATAGAATTTGACTGGAAGAACATTTTCAGCGTCAATTTGTCCAAATCACTTCTTGAAAACATCATAAGCAAACATGCAAACATTTCTGCTGACAGTTACACTTGAATAACGGGGTACTCTGCACACATTCAACTTAAGCAAGATGTGAAACCTGCGTATTGTCGACCAAGACCTGTACCATATGCACCAAAGCAACAAGTGGAGGAAGAACTCGACAGGTTAGAGCGGAATGGCGTACTCGTAAAGACAGACCAGAGTAACAGGGCAACGGCAATTATGGCCGTACCCAAGGCCGACAAAACTGTTCGACTATACAGTGACTACAAAGTCACAATCAACCACGCCGTTGATGACGAACCATATCCGTTACCAACCTCACAAGGTCTGTACGCAGTACTTAGCGGAGCACGAGTCTTCACTAAACTGGATTAATCTCGCGCCTATGCCGAACTCAATGTCGACAAAGAAAGTCAACAGTACTTGATTATCAACACACGTAAGTGCTTGTATTCATATACAAAGCTGCCCTATGGTGTGAAATCCTCCCCGAAAATGTTCCAGTCCTTCATGGACAAAATGTTACAAGGCATTCCGCACTGTGTGTGCAACCAGGATCATCTACTGATATTCACACAGAGCATGGTAGAACATCTGGAAATTGTTGAGCAAGCAGTTCACGCGACTGAACTGCCACAATGTCAAACTGCGACAAAGTAAATGTGCATTTGCGCAGTCAGAGGTGGTCTACCTTGGACTCAAAGTAGATTGCAACGGACTTCGCCATGTGAAGGCGAAAGTGGAAGCAAAAGTGAATGCTCCAAAACCCAACAATGTGTCAGAGCTACGATCATTTCTTGGGATGGTGCAGTTCTATGCACGATTCCTTCAAGATTTAGCAACTGTGCTAAAGCCACTACATCATCTGCTGCAAAAAGATGTGAAATGGACATGGGGGAAAAGAACAGCAATGCGCATATGACATCTGCAAGGAAAACTTGACAAGTGACAGACTCCTTGTTCACTGTGATATGACACGCGAGGTGAAACTTGCTTGTGATGCTTCAAGTTAAGGTGTAGGTGCAGTGATCTCCCACGTAATGAATGACGGACAGCAAAAGCCTATTGCTTTTGCATCCTGCACCCTATCACCGAGTGAGTGTAATTACACACAGGTAGGATAGGAAGCACTCAGCATCGTGATCGGAATCAAGAAATTCCATCAGTTTCTTCTCGAAAGACCATTCACCTTAGTGCCTGATCACAAACCACTACTAGTGATTCTTGGTCCCAAGTCAGCTATACCTTCCATGGGGGCATCAAGGATGCAGCGCTGCGCAATTTTGTTGTCCCAGTATGACTACAAGGTTGAGTACAGAAGCTCCAAGTGCAACGCAGTTGAAGATGCGTTGTCCCGGTTGCCCCATGAGAACTCTGAGGTGGGAAGTGAGAACTCAATCTACACACTGCAAGTTGCAGGTGAAGATTTACCAGTGACTGCAACAGAAATTGCAGCAGAAACAGAGAAAGACACCGCTGAAGAGGGTCTATGAACAAACATTGGACTGAAATCGATAGTGGTTGGACTGAAATCGATAGTGGATTGAACTCAGGTCTGAACTCTGAGCTGAAGCCTTTCCATAATCAATGCCAAGAAATATCATGTGAGCAGGGATGCATTAAGTGGTTGTGGTTGTACCAGAGTCTTTGAGAAACAAAATTATGAATGAACTTCATGCCGAACATCCTGGCATAGTAAACATGAAGTCAATTGCCAGATGTTTTGTGTATTGGCCTGGTATTGACAGTGACATCGAGTCACTGATGAGCAAATGTAGTGTCTGCCAAAATGGCTGGAGTAAACCACCAAAAACACCACTGCAACCCTGGTCATGGCCAAGTAGACCTTTTCAGAGAGTTCATGTAGATTTTTGTGGAAAGGGTAATGATCATTTTCTGGTGCTAGTAGATAGTCATTCCAAATGGATTGAAATTAAACATATGGGGTCAAGCACTACCACTGAGTGTACCATAGATGAGTTGATATCAATTTTTGCATCAGTTTCGTTCAGAAAGGTCGGAATGGTGTAAAACACACACATGTTCCCCCATACCATCCAGCCTCCAACGGGGCGGCGGAAAGGCCTTAGAATTGTCAAAGATGCTCTCATGAAACATCATTTTGCTAGTTTCTTGCTGAAGTACAGAACCACACAACACACAACAACAGGTTACTCACCTGCAGAACTGTTGATGAAGAGAATGCTAAGAATATGCCTAAGTCTAGTTCAACCCAATCTGGCCTTGAGAGCTGAGCAAAAAACAGTTGTCAAAAATGCCATTTTGACTCCCACAAAAAGGAGAGGTACTTCAAGCCAGATGAGCAGGTTCGTGTTCTCAGTCCTCCCAACGCCCAGTCGAGAAATGGGATGTTGGGAAAATAGTGGAAGTGTGTGGAACAAAAAGATACATAGGTGAAGTTGGAGATAGGATCAAAAGTGTTCATGTTGATCAAATGATTCCAGCCAAAGATGAACCAAAAACTGAGCATGTAGTCCTAATCCCTGAGTATTTATCTGAAAGTGAGTTGGAAGAGACCACTGTGATTGAAACACAAAGCTCAGTTAGTACAGACAAAGAAACAGATTCCTCTGTTCAAAGTCAGGGTACTAAAGTAGAGCCAAACTAGCCTACAGTTGAGTCAACACTTACTGTTACTGTTAGACGATCAGGCACGATCCATAAACCAGTAGTCAGATTAGGTTTGTAAATTAAGTAACTCACTGTATAAGTAAAACGTAAATGTGTAGATATGTAAAATAAATATATTGTGTTTATCATTTAAGATTTCATAAATACTGGTTTAAATCAAGTATCACAACAACTAAATTGTAACTGAGTACTTAGATTTAATACTTAAAAAAAGGAGAGCAGTGTAATGTATTCATACATATTCATGTATATGTTAATGAGTTGGTGTTAAATATAAGCTGGGAATGTTGGGTAATAAATCTCTCTCTCTCGTGATCCAGGCAACTGCGTGTAAGTTGTTATTCATTCTGCCGTCCGGAATATAACACCGTCAAAAGACCTTTAAGCTGGTTTATGGGTTGGGCTTAATCTCCTGGCAACTTTGACCAAGTGTCTTACAGAAGGGTAGCAGTGGCTTACTTACAATGCGTTGGGAGCCAAGCAGTTATAGAAACTTATGGGAACTGTGGAGCTAGAGTGGGCAGCAATCATGAAGCTTGACATATACTTTACTTCCATTGCAACTAGAATGTAGGTTGTACCTTTTTACGTTTAAGACTTTTGCCTTAATATATCCTGTAGTATTATGTCAGATTTTGGTTGATATCTTTCTTATGAAGCATCTTGTAACACTCTGCTGTATACCATTTATTTTAAAGAATAGGTGTTGAACTCAGTAGGTCAAACAGCATCTGTGGAGAGAAGTGGACAGTTGCATTTCGGATTGGGACCCTTCTTCAGACCAATGCTCCTTTGAATCCGTCTGAAGAAAGGTCCCTGAAATGAACTGTTGTCTGTCCGTTTCCCTCCCCAGATGCATCCTTGTGTGCTGAATTCCTTCTGCACTTGGTTTTGCTCAAGGTTCCAGCATCTGCTGTCTCTTGTGCCTGCAATGCTTTCATTCATTCCTCCCCATCAATAAGTTACTAATGCTTCAGTTATTGTTTCATTTTAGGATATGCCATTCACCTGCGAAGGTATCACCCCAGATATTATAATCAATCCACATGCCATTCCTTCTCGAATGACAATTGGTCACTTGATTGAGTGTCTGCAAGGGAAGGTATGTTTAAAGTCGATCAGAAATTAACTGTTTTAATAAAAATACAATTGTTTACACTCATTCATTTGATATGCTTTTAGGTATCAGCAAATAAGGGTGAAATTGGTGATGCAACACCTTTCAATGATGCTGTTAATGTGCAGAAGATTTCTAACCTATTATCAGACTATGGGTACCACCTCCGAGGCAATGAGGTAATTGTCTCTTTGTGTATATATCCACACGGAAAATAATTTGTACAACCTGGCACAAGTTTTTAATGATAGCTGTATAATAATACAAACATTGTCAGAACCCTCTGGTCACACAATTTGAGTATTGTGAGATGAATTTGCCTTTCTTCTGTCAGCTTCTGAGCACAGACTAAAACAGCCCGACAAGAGGCCTCTAGGAAAAGAGTGTTTTTATTTGAAACTTGACATCCTCTAAATCAACATTTACGCCGTCTCTTTTGGCTATTGTTGGCAGTTGATGAAGTTTCCATGACAGGTTTTGGTCAAAATTTGAATGAAGATATTTTTGATCAGTCCAGTGCAGTCCAAAACAAATCAACAGTACCAAGTAGAAGTTTTCTTAAGTGGTCACAGAACAAAAGACATGCAGCTCTTGCAGCACCACACAAATCTGAGATTTTTGACTGTGCTCTTTTTTTAACAGGTCTCTTGGATAAATCAGTCCAAGATGCACTCGGCTACAAATGTAGCTCTAAGCTCTGTGGCTTGATGTTCTAGGCATGCTGCAGCATCACTTTCTGAATATGTATAACACAAAAATAAGATTGGTATCCTAATATTTGTCAAAGACCCCCACCTAATTTCCTCACTGACTGCGTTTCAACTGCAAATTTATGGACAGAAGTTAATCCTTAATTCAGCCTTTCAGACTGAATTAAAGATTCCATTTAAATCTAATCGCTAATTTCCAACGCCAACTTCCCGTTAGGATATCTATGATTAATCAAATTAATCAACTCTTTCTTGTCCTTAATATGAAATAAATTACGATTGAGTACTTTCATTAAAAACATTTAAATATGCCATACTAGATTTTTTTAATGCAAAAGACTTGCTTTGGGAATGGATTCATCAATATTTTAGTCACATGGGGCACACAAATTAGGTGATATTCCCAGTAGAAAGATCTTTTGAAAGCTATTTGATAATCCTCCATATTCTAGGTAGCATGTTCAACATCTTTAGTTTAGTTTAGAGATACGGCATGGATCAGGCGCTTCAGCCCACCGAGTCCACACCGACAATCGATTACCTGTTCACACATAGTTCTATGTTATCCCACTTTCTCCATCCACTGCTGACAGACTTGGGGCAATTTAAAGAGGCCAATTAATCTACAAACCCACACATCATTGGGACTTGGGAGGAAACGAGAGTGCCCAGCTGCCTTTGTTTGCACTAAAGCAAAATGTTTACATTTATTAACGTATTCCCTCTCATTTTAGGTTTTATACAATGGATTTACAGGGCGTAAACTCACATCACAGATCTTTATTGGTCCCACTTACTACCAACGTCTGAAACATATGGTGGATGACAAAATTCATTCCCGTGCACGAGGACCTGTTCAGATCCTTAATAGACAACCTATGGAGGGTAGATCTCGGTAAGCTGAAACTAGGCATGTATTTCACTTGTTTTTGAAGTTGTATCCGTTTTGAGTAATACTCCAGTGTAATATCACATGGACCATCTGCTATTTTTGATCTTATATGAATTCCTTGCTACATGATCTTTTTGATATCAAAACCTTTTTCAATTTAAATTGTTTTAAATTCTTAAATTTATCTGCAAATTCTTGAGACAATTTCCGCAGTAATGGTGAAGATGTAACTGGCCGAGTATTATTGAAGATACATGGAATTGCAGATGCTGGCTAATAATAATAGTAAAAGTGCTGGAGCAACTCAGTGGGTTAGACAGCATCTCTGGAAAACATGGATAGATGACATTTTGGGTCAGGATCCTGCTTCAGATATGAAGGTCGGAAGAAAGGACCCAAACCGAAACGGCACCTATCCTTTTTTTCCAGAGATGCTACCTGACCTACTAAGTTACTCCAGCACTTTGTGTCCAGTACAATTGAATATGTTTTCATTTTTAACGCTTAAATACCATGAACCGATCAAGTTTCTGTGGTATAAGTATTCACAAAATTCTGTTGGGTAATTCCAGTATTTTTTTCCCATAAATAATGGATAAACAAATATATTTACTTGTTGCATGGTGTGGCTTAGGTCATAGTTATTCCATGCTTTGCAGACATTATCCTGGATGAGAAAGAATAAGAGTTTGAGAGATAACTTCAAAATACCCATGGTCAATGATCTTGTAGATGGTTAATGCTTCATGTTCATAATTGTGAATTAAAAAAAAATGAAAATAATGTTTTCATGTATTAAGAGTGGATGGAATAAATGCTTAATGTCCTGAAAGAGTGATAATCATGTTGAATCATAATCATATTTACTAGAATGTTGCCTGGGTTTCAGCAACTAAGTTACAGAGAAAGGTTGAACAAGTTAGGGCTTTATTCTTTGGAGCGCAGAAGGTTAAGGGGGGGACTCGATAGAGGTTTTTTAAATGATGAGAGGGATAGACAGAGTTGACGTGGAAAAGCTTTTCCCACTGAGAGTAGGGAAGATTCAAACAAGGGGACATGACATGAGAATTAAGGGACTGAAGTTTAGGGGTAACATGAGGGGGAACTTCTTTACTCAGAGAGTGGTAGCTGTGTGGAATGAGCTTCCAGTGAAGGTGGTGGAGGCAGGTTCATTTTTATCATTTAAAAATAAATTGGATAGTTATATGGATGGGAAGGGAATGGAGGGTTATGGTCTGAGCGCAGGTATATGGGACTAGGGGAGATTATGTGTTAGGCACGGACTAGAAGGGTCGAGATGGCCTGTTTCCGTGCTGTAATTGTTATATGGTTATATGTTATATGGTTATAAGTCCAGGCATGGCTCCATTTCTATCACCTAAGACCATTGTACATAAGTGTGTTGGGATGGGGCAGGTATCTGGATGAGGATTTCAAGCAGGATTTGGGAAAACTTTCAGAAAGACAAATTACTTTCATTTACAAACCTTTTTTCAAGCCTTTGACTCCCAGCAGTAAAGTTTGATGTTTGATTTGATTTTCCTTTCAGCGACGGTGGTCTACGTTTTGGGGAGATGGAACGAGATTGTCAGATTGCTCACGGTGCAGCCCAGTTTTTGAAAGAGAGGCTGTTTGAGGTTTCTGATCCATATCAGGTGCATGTATGCAACCTATGCGGACTCATGGCAATTGCCAATACTAGAACACACACTTACGAATGCAGAGGATGCCGTAACAAAACTCAGGTGTGTGTCAAACTCTACTTAGTGATTTTTCTGCAGATCGGACAAATATGTTGCAGTTTAACCACTTGTACTCTCTTAAGTTGTGTTGGTTGAAGTGAAATATCTTTTGATTTGTGGAATGAGTGAGTATGCTATGTGGACATACAGCACATTCAGATCCTAGTTGAAGTATTTCCCCCTGTATAAAAGACAGATCATGCACAAAGAAAAGCAATAATCTAATACAGAATGCATGAATAACCTCCCATTTCAAACTTTTACATTCAGTAGAGGAAAGCTGGTGGAAATCTCCATTCCAAAAGCTGTTTAAATTCTCCCACTTTAGTTTCTGGAGAGATCTGACTAAACTACAGTTAATTGACCTTTTTTAACTGGTTGACATTCCACAGATGCTGCTTGACCAGTGGAATGTTTCTTACATTTCCTGTTATTATTTGATTTCCAGCATGTCTAGATTTTTTGTTTGATTACAATTGTAATATCCATCTCCAATAAAAGACCACCTAACTATTTTAGTATAGTTTATTAATGTCAATTGTACTGGGATACAGTGAAAAGCTTTTGCATGCGTACTATTCAGACAAAGAAGACTTTACATGAATATAATCAAGACGTGCACAGATAAAGGACAAAGGGTGCAACATTTAATACACAGATATAACATCTAAATCAGATAAAGAAAGATAAAGTTCAATTAAAGAAAGGGTATCCTTTGCACTCTATGGCATTATTATGGTCCCATCAACATTCTGGATGGGAGAGGTCACCATTGATCAGAAATTCAGCTGCACTGGCCACATGAATACTGTGACTACAACCACAAGTCAGAAACTGGATTTCTGCGGGCAAGTAATTAATCTCCTGACATTCAAAAACTTCCCATCACCTGCATGGCACATCACAAAGGTGGATGAAAACTCTTGACTTGCATGGATGAGTGCAGCTCCAACATCACTGCAGAAGTTTAACATTGTTTGGGGCAAAACAGCCTGCTAGATTGGAATTCATCCACCTTAATTATGTATCCCTTCATAAAGATTACAATATAGTTGTAGTTTATAGACTAGGTTTGGGTGAAGAACGTGGCTCCGTCTTCTCAAAAGTGACCAAATACGTTGAGAAAGAATTCATTCACAAATATGATTTTAAATGATAGGCAGATAGACAGTTAGGAATGTCAGTAATGTTAATGGTTAAGGATCCTGACCTGAAACATTATCCATCCATGTTCTCCAGGTATTCTGCTTGACCCACTGAGTTACTCTAGCATTTTGTGTCTTTCCTTGGTAGACCAGCATCTGCAGTTCCTTGATTTTGATTTTTTGTTTTGTCTTGGTATTTGATTTGCAGATTTCGTTGGTACGGATGCCCTATGCCTGCAAACTTCTCTTCCAGGAGTTGATGTCAATGAGTATTGCACCACGAATGATGATTTCATAAACTAAATATGATCTTCACACAGTCGAACTGTGACAAAATGCTGAAGTAAAATGTGATTGGCAAAATGATCTGCAGGACAGGGTGCACCAGACGGTACTGAAAGGGTATTACTTACGGTCTGGAATTTCAACCATACTTGCTCTGTGCCTTTTATTTGTATGTTCTCAATGGTAAATTTATTTTTTGCCAATGTTGTAAGTTGGTTTTGTTGTGAAAACAAATAAAATGTTGTATTTTAAGCTATTTATAAACTTTATTTCATATCTTTGCATTTTGATTACACAACGCTCTGTTCCTCTTATTGATTTATAGTATTTAATTGCAAGCAGAGTAAATATAAAAGATACATAAGACTACAAATCACTGAATTAATACAGTACAAGAAAGAGAAAGATCCCAGTAACACTTAATTTGTAATATATTGAAAAGAAACACCACCAGATTCTGCACATTCACAGAATTCCCTGCAGGTAGTTGTGCTCATGGTTCAGTCTGTTGTTAATTCTTCATTTTAACTCACGGTTTCTCTGCAAAACAAAACATGAGAGTTAAAGGACAAAATAATTTCCACATAATTGAGTCCATTCTCTATTGTAGATTTTTTTCAGTGGATCATTCGAATAACCATTAGTTAGCATCTGCTGTATCAGAATATAATTCCCGCAACAATGTGCAGTCTTTGTTATAAGCATAATGCTTCCTCAGGAATCACACGGTGCTGGCTTATCTGACATGTAATGGCAAGGCTGTTGCTGACTTAATGCAACTTTAAATTCAATTTGAAACAAAGAGCCAGGAAAGGGAGCAAGCACAACAATGAATGAGTATCACTAGCCTACAAGAAAAAACATTTGGAAGAACTATTCTATAAAATCTACATTTCCAAATAATACCAGACTTTATACACCAGTTCCAAGGCCACCCACCTCACCGCAATCCTGGGTTATCTATCTTTAGTGTTATGTATTGATGGGATTTGAGCTGCAATGATCACTAGAATTTAATTACCCTTGAAAGCAAACCACAATAGTTCAAAATGCTATTGGCAGTGGAGTTTAAAGCTTTGAACCTAGCGATGTTGAAGAAACTATGATATCATGTTGGTGCATAACCTGGTGAAAAAAAATAATAACACCTCTGCTCAGTCTGCCTAGACCTATGTGATCTCCCGGTTGCTAAATACTTTAACTCCTCCTCCCAATCCCATACTCACCTTTCTGCCCTGGACCACCTCCACTGTCAGAGTTAGGCCCAACGCAAATTGGAGTAACAGCACCTCATATGTTGCTTGGGCATCTTACAAACCAGCAGTTTGAATATTAACTTCACTAACTTCAAATAACCCTTGCTTTCCCTTTCTCTTCATCCCTACCCCATACTAGTTCTCTGACTCTACCAACCACCCAAACCCATCCCCATCTTGCGATGTTGGTCATTTTGAAATCCTGCTGTCATTGTAGGTTTTCTTTGATCGCAGCAGTCATTAACTCAGTTTTGGCCAATACGTTTTGCTTTCCAGCTTGTCCTGCCCTCGCATGATTCATGTACTATATTCATATACTGGGCTATCATGTACCCATAAAAACAATAGAAAAATACAAATATCATCAGTGGATGAACCCAGCATGTAAATGCTGAAGACTAAAGTGAAGCATTTGCAACCAAGTTCAGCCAGAAGTACCAAGTGTGTGATTCATTGGAGCTTCCTGCCGAGGTCCCCATTGCCACAGAGACCAATCATCAGCCACTTTGGTTGCAAGCCTTAAATACAACAAAAGAGTATGGACTTGTTCTCCAGACGTAGCTAAGCTGTCATTACAGTCTTGAAAAGGTGAAATATCGAACTCAAATCGAGTTTGTTCTCATATGCACATTACTTTCTTGGTCTTGTTGACACGAGCAAGAGTTTGTTTTGGCACCATTCAATGAGGTGTTTTATCTCTCCCTTCAGGCTAACTTCCATTCTGGAAATCTCATTGCATGTTAAACCTCTCTCCCATCCTATCTTGCACCCATCATATCTAACTGTCCGGCATTGTCCTCAAACTATTGATGCCTATTGAAGATTCTCATGATAAAATCATGTAATACAGCCTGGCAATCCCCCTTCTCACTCAATCTCTAACATCTAATCCTACAGTGTAATCCAACACAATCTGGTCTCTGATTAACTTCATACAATCATTATTTTACTTGTCATAGTTGCCCTCCACTTCAGCTGTCTTTTCAAATGCCATTTGATCAAGATTTTCTTTGACCTTTTTTGTCCGATTGTGTATTTTCTCCAAATACTTTCTTTAATGAGTCATTCTGCTAATTTCCTTTATCATCTCCCTTCCCCAACTTCAGTACTCAAACCCCCCCAGAGGACAAATAACTTGTTCATTCAGTAATGGGTAAAGCATGGGAACGACAGCCCTACTATGTAATTTGTTTTCCCAAGTTTTCAGCAATAAAAGCCTGTGTAATACATTTAAAATCAAATATGAAAAAATGTAATTCTCTTCATTTTCTAGATCTTATGCATAAACATAGAACAAGGAACAGTGCAGCACAGGAACAGCCTCCCCTGTCCACAATGTACTGAACATGATGCCAAGACCACCCTATCTCTGCCTGCACATAATCCATATCCCTCCCCCTATTCCCTGTAGATCCCTAGGCCTATCCAAAGTCTCTTAAATGCCACAATTGTATCTGCCTTCAACACCATCCCCAGCAGTGCATTCCAGGCACTCACCACCCTCTGTATAAAAAAAAATGCCCTGCACATCTTTAAACGTTGCCCCACTCACCTTAAAGCTGCGCCCGCTAGTATTTGAGATTTCTGACCTGGAAAAAAGGACTGTCTAGCATATCTATGAACAATGAATTTAAAAAAAAGAATAAGTACAACTATCAAAAACCACCAGAGTACTGTTATACTGTTATCTTGAAAGCATCTAGTAACATGTGATATATGTTCCTTATACAAATCGCTGCACTTACTTTTTAGTTTATCAACCACATGTATATTTCCAGTAGCTGCAGCTTCTCCCTTGGTGTTTGATGCATGACATTCATACTCTCCTGCATCCCCTTGAGTGAGTGGAGATATCTAAATAAATAAAAAATAAAGAGGAAGAAGACCATGATACCTTAAAGATGTGTGTCATTTGTATGGTCTATATGTGTAAAAACCATAGACGTTTCCATAGTGGGCAAGTCTAGGACAAGAGACACAGCCTTAGAATGAAAGAAGATGAGGAATTTATTTAGTCAGAGGGTGGTGAATTAGTGGAATTCATTGTCACAGATGTATGTGGAGGCCAAGTAATTAGGTATTTTTAAGGTGGAGATTAACAGATTCTTGGTTAGTCAAGGGTTATGGGGGGAAAGGGCAGGAGAATCAGGTTGAGAGGGAAAGATAAACCAGTCATGATTGAATGGTGGAGTAGACTTGATGGGCTGAATAGCCTAATACTGCTGTGACTTATGAACTATTGACTTATTAAAAAATGGAAATTGGAAATTAATGAACCTAACAATTAAATCACTGAACCAAGATACAAATCTGCCTCAGAGGGTTTGCAAATTTAATACCGTTAAAGCCCTGTCCCATGTTACGAGTTCATTCCAAGAGCTCTCCCGGGTTTAAAAAAAATCAAACTCGTGGTAAGCACGGAGAATGAATGTAGCGGGTACGTCGGAGCTCAGGGACGTCTCTTAGCGGCTCGTAACGCTAACTGCAGGTACTCGGGAAGACTCGCTAACTGCAGTTTAGCAGGGGAAGACTCGTGAAGATTTTTCAACATGTTGAAAAATGTCCACGAGATCCCCGAGTACCGATGTGTGGACATTAATGTAAATCTCCGAGTTTGAATCGGGGCAAACTCGGGAGAGCTCTTGGAATGAACTCGTACCGTGGGACAGGGGTTTTAGTACTTAGGTTTGGGTGATTTAATCTAGAATATTTTGCATTTTTTAATCCTTTGTTCAAATATTTTAGTTGCATTTTATGATATACAAGTTACAAATTTGTAACAAGGCAGCAACATGTTGCAGTTCAACTTTATTTACACTCTTAGATAAAATTAACAAATAAAGTTAAGAGAAAATTACATTTGCTGAATAGATATGAAGAAGAAACTTTAGCTTTTTCCTAGAATAGAGGATTCTATTGTGTTTTTTTTTTAAACAGATATGTAAAAGCCACTGTCTGCTGCAAGCTAAATGCGAACTGAAGTAGTAACATTAAAGTCTCTTTAGAGAAGACTGCATGGGGTTTTTTCAACCCTGCTTTTTCACCGTTTCGAAGACAGAATTAAGCACAAAGCTAACCCCACGGTAAGACACAAAATGCGCAGCCACAATTGGAGAATCTGTCACAAGTTAGTGTGGGGAAAGCAAATGCTACTGTGGTGATGCGGTATACACTTAAATTCCATTTTGGTTAATTTGTTCTTTAGAAATTTGTATTTTCATTACACACAAATTCTGGACTTGGATGATCAATGGAGCTGAAAAAGTTTTACTTCATTGGTATCCATGTTATTAAATCAATCACAATCACAATAATACTTTATTAGCTAAGTATGTTTTGCAACATACAATGAATTCCATTTGCCAAGTCAGCCATACAAACAAAAAGCAATGGAACACTTAAAATACATTTTAACAAAAACATCCACCACAGTGACCCCTCCACATTCCTCACTGTGATGAAACGCGAATATCTTCCTTTCTATGCTCTCCCACGGTCGGGTGCACTCGAGCCCTCAGTTGACAGGACGATCTTGACTCCTGTAACCGGCAGCATTTGGGCACCGCATCAGGGCGATCAGCTCCTGCATCGGGGGGATGTCAGCTCCCTCGGGTCGGGGCTGGCCGAGCCACTGCGTCATTGGAGCTTCCCGACTGGGCCTCTCTCAAGACTGCGAGCTCTTGATGGTAAGTCCGCAGACCGCGTTGGAGCAATCCTAGGCAACGGATCAGCTTACGTCCATGCCCCGTGGTGGGGCTCAAGTCAGGCTGAGGAGGCCTCCAGCTCCATCGATAGTAAGCCGCAGAGCGACCGGAGATGCAACCCAGAAAACAATCGAATCTCCGGCAAGGTAAGAAACTGAAAAAAAGTTTCCCCCTCCCCCCTCCCCCCACATAAAACAAACCGGAGAACATTTACACAAACTTTTAATACACACTAAAACATTTTTAAAATGACAGACTGTTGGCAGGGCTGCCATTCGTGCAGTGCCCCTGGTGGTAAATAAAGGAAGAACATACTGTATTGAACACTGATCCCAACCTTAGGATAGCCCAAATAAATAGTTTGAAAGGATATATCCTGTGGTAGACCGGACAGGTTGAAGATTGGTTAGTGTACAAGATCCACTAAAATGCAAAATAAATGTTTTAACACTTATTTTTATAAAGCTTATTTATATAACTTACACTAAAAATCTCACAACTGGATTGAAAGCTTACCAACACCCATCCTGTCACCTCGTGCTTCTCAGGCCCACCTCGAGTCTGGATGGCAAGGTTGTCACGGTCACCAGGCAATAACTCGACCTTTTCCACACCAGTCTTGGTTTTCATTACCTATCGTTTGAAATCCAGCAAAATAGGCAAATCATTTATCCTGATAGAAAAATAGGATTTTAGATGCATGGACTGCACAACCTAGAGCATATTCTTGGGAGAAGGCTCTGTGGATATGGAATATTCTGAGATCATATAGTCAAAGATTCATACAACGTAATTGAAAAGGACTTGATTTTCCTCTCAAGGAATCGGAAATACAAAATCAAGGAAATGAAGTTTCATTTGTTTGGGGGGTTTTGCAGATCCCGATGAAGTAGCACGTACAGTTTTGGCCACTAGAGCTCAGAAGAGAGATATTGACCTTCAAGTAGATATTTCAATATTTCACCAGATTATTCCCAAGGTCATCACAATGTTCCCAAGGCTCAGAGAATGACAAAGTTAGACTAAATAAACTTGGCTTACATTCCATTGAGTTCAAAAGGTTGTTGGGTGAAGGGAGGTGCGTATCTAATCAACATTTAAACAATAATAAAATAGATTGGTTCCGGTTGCTACAGTAGCTCTGAGAACCAGGTCTGATAAAAAGCTTTGATAAAGTTAGTACAGGGAAGTTGCTTCCTCTAAATGTAAATATACAAAGCTTTGGTTTATAAGAACCCAGAAAGACATGCCATTATCTGAACGGCAAGATATTAGTAAAAGTAAATGTGTAACAAGAGCTGGGTGGCCTTGCACACAAATAAAGCGTAGTTGCAGCAATAAGCAGAAAGGCAAATGGTACGTTAGAAAGAGGATTAGACTATAGGAGCAAAAGTATCTTGCTGCAGTTGTCCAAGGCTTTGGTGATAGTTATGTGAGCAGTTTTGATATCTACATCAGAGTGGAATGTCCTTGACATAGAGGGAGTGCAAAAAATATTTCTAGACTGATTCCTGAAATGGCGTGGCATGCATTTGAGGAAAAACTGGGTTTGTGTGGTTGGTTATTCACTGTTGTAAAGAAAAATAAAAGGAAATCTCATAAAAATCCACAAAATTCTATGAAAACTAAACTGACTATAGATAGACACAAAATATTGGAATAATTCAGCAGGACAGGCAGCATCTTTGGAGAGATCTGAAGAAGGGTGGCGCAGTAGAGTTAGCCTTACAGCGATTGCAGCGCCAGAGCTGTGGGTTCGATCCAGTCTCCGGGCGCTGTCTGTATGGAGTTTGTACGTTCTCCCCGCGATTACGTGATTTTTCTCCACAATCTTTATTTGTCTGAATGGTGGCCGATTAGGAAAAGGGGAGATGCAACGAGACCTGGGTGTCATGGTACACCAGTCATTGAAAGTAGGAATGCAGGTGCAGCAGACAGTGAAGAAAGCAAATGGCATGTTAGCATTCATAGCAAAAGGATTTGAGTGTAAGAGCAGGGAGGTTCTACTGCAGTTGTACAGGGTCTTGATGAGACCACACCTGGAGTATTGCATACAGTTTTGGTCTCCTAATCTGAGGAAAGACATTCTTGCCATAAAGGGAGTACAGAGAAGGTTCACCAGACTGATTCCTGGGATGTCAGGACTTTCATATGAAGAAAGACTGGATAGACTCGGATTGTACTCGCTAGAATTTAGAAGATTGAGGGGGGATCTTATAGAAACTTACAAAATTCTTAATGGGTTGGACAGGCTAGATGCAGGAAGATTGTTCCCGATGTTGGGGAAGTCCAGAACAAGGAGTCACAGTTTAAGGATAAGGGGGAAATCTTTTAGGACCGAGATGAGAAAAACATTTTTCACACAAAGAGTGGTGAATCTGGGGAATTCTCTGCTACAGAAGGTAGTTGAGGCCAGTTCATTGGCTATATTTAAGAGGGAGTTAGATGTGGCCCTTGTGGCTAAAGGGATCAGAGGGTATGGAGAAAAGGCAGGTACAGGATACTGATTTGGATGATCAGCCATGATCATATTGAATGGCGGTGCAGGCTCGAAGGGCCGAATGGCCTACTCCTGCACCAATTTTCTATGTTTCTATCTTCGGTTTCCTCCCACATTCCAAAGACGTATAGGTTTGTGAGGTTGATTGGCTACTTGCTATGTGAAAATTGTCCCTAGTGTGCATAGATAGTGTGAATGTGCAGGGATCACTGGTTGGTTGGGACTCGGTGGGCCAAAGGATCTGTTTCCATGCTGTATCTTTAAACTAAACTAAGCTAAAGGGTCTCGACCCAAAATATCACCCAATCCTTCTCTTCAGAGATGCTGCCTGTCCCATTGAGTTACTCCAGTATTTTGGGTCTATCTTTAGTGTAAACCAACATCTGCAGTTCCTGGACAGACTATATATAGGCAAGATGTTCCCAACAGCTGGAGACTCCCGAACCAGGACTTACATGCACTTCTTCCGACCTCATGCATTGCATTCAGTGCTCCCTAAGTGACCTCGTTTACATCGGCGAGGAGAAAGTTATTCACCCACAGCTTGGTGGAACCTGTTCAATTCTCCACCACAGACGGCAGTAGAGGCCAAGTCATTAAATGGAAGAAAGAGGTGAATCTATTTCTCAATGGCTTGTGTATGCAGTGATATGGGGAGATGTTGGGAACAGGGAATTGAAGTGAATGATGAGCTATAACTGTTGAATAATGAAGCAGACATTAGCATGATTAGCCTACTTTTTTTCTGATTTTCTCCAACAAGGGTGCATATAGTCTGAAAGTAAGACTAGGGCATGTAGAAATTAGATGAGAGCTTCATATGAATGGCTGATCTCCAACTCAGTATCCCGTACCTGCCTTCTCTCCATACCCTCTGATCCCCTTAGCCACAAGGGCCACATCTAACTCCCTCTTAAATATAGCCAATGAACTGGCCTCGACTAGTGGCAGGGAGTTCCAGAGATTCACCACTCTCTGTGTGAAAAAAGTTCTTCTCATCTCGGTTTTAAAGGATTTAGCCTTAAGCTGTGACCCCTTGTCCTGGACTTCCCCAACATCGGGAACAATCTTCCTGCATCTAGCCTGTCCAACCCCTTAAGAATTTTGTGAGTTTCTATAAGATCCCCTCTCAATCAAGGGTATAAACCAAGTCTATCCATCTTTTTTCATAAGACAGTCTGACATCCCAGGAATCAGTCTGGTGAATCGCCTCTGCACTCCTTCTATGGCAAGAATGTCCTTCCTCAGATTTGGAGACCAAAACTGTACGCAATACTCAGGTGTGGTCTCACCAAGACCCTGTACAACTGCAAGAACCTCCCTGCTCCTATACTCAGTTCCAGGTGAGATCATAAAATAACCTTTCACTGCGTAGTAGATGCTAGATTAACGGTGACTGCCAACAATATATATATATGTTAGCATAGGGTATTAAAGGGGAAAAAGGTTAACTGCAGTTCATGTACAGACTAGTCATGCAGTAAAAATAAATGATGAAATAGGCTTAAATGACTGAATAACCTCTTCCTGTTTCCATGTTTCTATTGAAGCAGAAATGTCTGGCAGAATATTTTGATTTGAATTCTGAAGGTTTTTTGGTAAAACCAGTACATAATATTTGTTCAGTTGAGGAAGTGAGGGAAAATCTTTCAACTTACAATAATTTTGAATGGGTCTTTTACCCAGGATAGGGGAATTAGGAGCTATGGTGAGAGGGGAAAAATTTAATAGGAACCTGAAGGGCGACTTTTTCATGCAGATGGTGGCGGGTATATGGAACAAGCTGCCAGAGGAAGTTGTCGCGATAGGTTCAATAAAAAGATTTTAAAAACATTTGGAAATGTATATGGATAGGAAAGTTTTAAGAGTTCCATGGGATAAACACAGGCAAAATGGGACTAGCTTAGACAAGACATCTTGTTGGCATGGATGTGTTGGGCCAAAGGGCTTGTTTCCATGCTGTATGACTCTATGACACAGATATAGTGGGATGAATAGTCCTACTGTATGATCCATGCGTAGATAGTCTCATGACTGTACTGAATTGATGTTGTTACTGACATGCCACAGCTCTAAATTGAAGCACAGACAACTGAAGGTCGTATTTTATTTTAACATGTTAAGTATTAATATATATAGATTCTAATTTATAAAATGATTCATTCAATCATGAAGAAATTATGAAATTCAATTAATATCATCAAAATGCTCAATGCAATTCTGAAACAATGAGAAACTTAATGTAAGTTAATGAACTTTGTGAACTTTGATATTTGCTAACCTTGTTCCAGGTGAGTACGGGGGTGGGTACTCCGATAACTTCACAGCTGAGGTAAACTTGTGATCCACTGACATTCCAAATCTCCTGAGGTTGTGTCACAATAACTGGAGCTGTTAAAGAAAAATAATTTCTATTTGAATCCTATGTTGATGTCATCTATTCAAAAGGAGTAGCATTGCTCTGATGATGGTATCCAGCCCATGATCCTTATCAAAGGATCAGCACAGTGGTGCAGCAGTAGAGTTGCTGCCTGACAGCACCAGAGACCAGTGTTCGATCCTGGCTACAGGTGCTGTCTGTACGGAGTTTACACGTTCTCCCTGTGACCACGTGGGTTTTCTCTGGGTGCTCAAGTTTCCTCCCACACACTAAAGATGTACAGAATTGTAGGTTAATTGGCTTTGGTAAAATTGGAAATTGCCCCCAGTGTGTAGGATAGTGCTAGTTTACTGGTTGGCTGGTTGCCGTGGACTTAGTGGGTCAAAGGGCCTATTTCCAAACTGTCTCTAAAGTCTAAAGTAACGTAAAGTCCCCAACAGAACCTATCATAGTGAAAACCAACGCCAAGCAAAACTGTATTCTTGCCCTGAATAAGGGTCCTGACTCAAAACATCACAAGCCCGTTCCCTCTACTGGAGATGTGTTTTGCTCAAGATTCCAGTATCTGCAGTTTCTTGTGTCTCTGTCTGACACTTTTTTCCAATCTTTCTCGTCATTATGCTGCGACTCACTTCTCACAAACATCCCAGACCTTCAGGACTAATGGAAGCTCTTGGACCCACGCCAATTGCACCCCAGGACCAAGGTCAACCAAACCTCAGTAGTCGAGTTACAACACCCATGTCAGAGTTCAGAACACGGTGACTGTTCCCGGAGACAGACTATTCCAGGATTCTGTGGTTGGGCATGCAAAGCACATGGCCTTGCCTAAAGAGCAATCAACATAGGTCACCTGCCTTGCTATACAACACAACTCTCCACAAATACAAACGCGTAACAAGATGCTGCTAAATGAAGATCATTTCCCATTGGCGATGGAGTGGCGGTGGAGGACACCACATTTGCTGCAACAACGTCCAGGATACCAAGCCTGTATGGCCAAGTTGAGAACTCTACATTGGGGTTGTGGATTAAAGAGGGAAACTGTTGCAATCTTTCAGAAGGCTGGCACTTGCTTCTAAAAAGGTCTCAAATGGAATTCCTCAACCTGAAAGTTTTGGGATGCTGGTAGAAAAGAGGAGACCGAGATAGAAATGCAACAGAGCAGTAGGATGCACAATTGTCGCATTTAGAACAAAGCGTGTCTACAGTGCATTACCAGCTTCTCCTCATGAGATCTGGTAGTTTTCTTAGGTTAACTCCGCTATAGATGAAACACTCATGTGGAAGTTACAATTAGAGAGCCGCATGTAATTTGACCAGTATATTTGAATATTTTAACATGCAGGCAGGTGGGAGCATAAGAAGAACACTTGTTGTTTCAGACCAAAGATAGACACAAAGTGCTGGAGTAACTCAGCAGGAAATTGTGGAAAATGGGGCCCCAGTGTGTTTCAAGGGAGCATGGAAAACATCATCTTACGGGTCAGATGTTAAATAATTGGAATTTTGAATATTTCAGATAGCCAGATTGTGGAAAAGTCATAAGGGTTGAAGAAGTTATGGAGATGAACAAATGGAATCTGCAAATGAACTGGCCTCATTATGACATTTCAAAGAGGATGCCAAAAGTAGAGACCTGGGGGAGGTAGTCATGTGTCCTTCATTGTTCTATCAAGGACACGTGACAATAAAACACTAGACTCTTGACTAAATATGTGTTGAGAGATTAAAAGCCTGTTAAAGAATCCGTAGCCAAAGTTTAATTCGAAGATAGACAAAAAAATGCTGGAGTAACTCAGCAGGACAGGCAGCATCTCTGGAGAGAAGGAATAGATGACGTTTCGGGTCGAGACCCATCTTCACATTGATGCCAGGAGTGCAGTATAGAGATGAAATCTAGTCAGAGACAGTAAGACTGGTGGGAGAACAGGGGAGGGGAGATGATGGAGAAAGAGGGAAAGCAAGGGCTACTTGAACTTAGAGAAGTCAATGTTCATACCGTTGGGGTGTAAGCTACCCGAGTGAAATAGGAGGTGCTGTTCCTCCAATTTGCGCTGGGCCTCACTCTGACAATGGAGGAGGCCCAGGACAGAAAGGTCAGTGTGGGAATAGGAGGGGGAGTTAAAGTTTAATTAATAATAGGAATTGGATCTCGATAATCTTTGTACTGCCATGTTTTCTAATGACTTGAAAGGAACCATGCCAATTCACAGAGCGATCCCATTCCTTCACTAATTGTTCTCCAATTGCTTTCCCCATGTTCCTTTCAACCTCATTGTTTTAACTACTCATCTATACACTGGGAGAAATTTACAATGGATAATTACCCTGTCAACCTACATCTTTGGGATGTGGGAGGGAATAGAGCACTCGGGATATTTATGCCATTGAATGGAGAATTTGCAAACTCCACAGACAGCAAAGGAGGTCAGTTTTGAACCAAGATGTCTGGCGCTGATGCTGGATCCAGCTGTGCCACCCATCAGTAATTTATAGCTAAAAGTTCCTGTCAAAGGCTCAGACTACATGTACTCTTTAATCTCACCAGGTAGGTTCATAGAAGCCTGTTCCTGTCACAGGATACATGCATGTAAAATATGAGAGCTTTAGGCGCTAAGTATACATTTTAAAGTGACATACTATAAATGTTCTGGCCCTTGGAATTTGGGATTTATCCAGAGAGCAGCAATGGTGCTAAGCATGGCCTTTTTCTCAATCTGTTGGTCCATTACTTTCAATGTATGCAACCCAGCAACTGGAGTCAACAGTGCGAAAACTATGCACGAGAGTTAGAAAAATCCCAGCCACTGTGAAAACACTTATTCATAATGGAGCAGAATGCCGACTATGGGACAGTTCAACAAAAGCAGCAAAACCTTTCAGGAGGGTAATCCGTTCACTCGGCTGTGCTATAATTAATCCAGTGCTTAACCGTACTATACAAGAACCAATGGTTAACGGCTGCTTCTGCTGATAGATCAGGCTCAGCAAAAAATTAATAGAGTTCAACCATTGAACAAAACTAGCCTGACATGTCACTGCACGTGGACTTTTAATAAGATGAGACATGCTGCTGCATAGTTTTAAGGTGATTTAAAAACAAATTGAGTGATCCAACATACAGTTAACATTAGCTTATGAACACACTGCTCTTTGAGCAGTAATTTCTCACGTGGATTCTATTTAAAAGTGACCAGTATTATGTTCATGTTTTAATTATAAACCACTTTGGTAGAATTTATAACATTTAATGAAAGTGACCATGCAATTATAAGACCAATAATCTTTACCGTGGAAGTTCAAATATCAGAATTGCCAGCAAAAAAAATTGTAATTTTTTTTTCGAGGAGTCGACTCTCTTCAAAAGTAGACGGTAGACCATCTTCTTGAACAGTTACTTCATATTAACTTCATGTTACTTCTTCTTGAACAATGTTACTTCACTGAACAATTTTACTTCATCTAGACCCTTCCACAATATTGCTAGTTTATGATGAGTTGTCTGATTTCAATACAGCAATAACGAAGGAATATGCGTTGACATTAAGATAATATGTGACATTGGGAGTTGGGGAGGGGAGGGAGGTATTTGCATTAGGTGATGTTACATTGTGCCTGCTATCCTCTGACTGATCAAGGGTCGTGGGTGGGCTGTTACTCAAGTGGACTCTGGAAATTTGAGTGTAAGGAGGTGAACTACTTTGTTCTATGATTTGCTCTCATTCCGACAGTATTTAATGTGACTGATTCTATGATCACTGTTGGCCTTCAAGGCATTAACAATGGAGGGTTCATAAGTTTTATAATTTAGCAGAATTAGGGCATTTGGCCTATCAAGTCTAATCTGCCATTCAATCATGGCTGATCTATCTTTCTGTCTCAAATCGATTCTCCTGCCTTCCCCGACATAATCCCCAACACCCGTACCAATCAAGAATCTATCACTCAGCCTTAAAAATATTAATCGACATGGCCTCCACAACCTTCTGCGGCGATGAATTTCACAAATTCACCACGTTCCGACCAAATAAATTCCTCCTCATCTCCTTTTTAATGTAATTTTCAAGTACTTTTGTGGCATAGATGTTTCCTGCCACATTAACCCAAACCTGGATGCTGAAGTTCTGTGTTCAGGCACCGACTGCTGCTTTATCCAAGGAATTGCAAACAACAATGCCAGCAAAGAGCTCTGAATCTTACCTTCTGATGAGTAGCTGATTATGGCTGGGATACTGGTTTTAGAACTTGTGCGCCTACATCCTGGACTGCAGGTGGATTACACTTCACCAATCACAACCATATTCTTGCATAGAATCAAGAGAGTATGGAAATAGGCCCTTTGGCCCAACTCATCCATGCTGACCATGATGCCCTATCTAAGCTAGTCCCATTTACCAGTATTTGGCCCATATCCTTCTATTTTAAATATTGTTATTGTACTTGCCTCAACTACTTCCTCTGGCAGCTCATGTGAAAAAATGCAATCAAAATGTTCTCCTTATTCTACATTTATTTCCAATTTTACCGCAGCTCCCCACTCAGTTGAACCGTGCTTTGACGTGAACAGCAGTTAGTGTCACTTCATGTCTGGAATTCAACTCAGGAATCCTGCCATAGTACATTCTGCACATGTAAGTGCATGATCGTACTTATGAAATTTTAAATTAAAATAATTATTTTGTCAAGTCGATCGGCTAAACAAGCTACATTGGTTAAGCAAACATTTGCTAGGGGCACAATGATGTTGTGACTAGGAATGTTTCCTGCTTTTCATTAAATAACAAATTTTGCCACAGATTCACCACATGAAATATGAATGCTATTGGGGAGTATTTTAAAACATATTCATGCCATTTCCTGCCCTTTTCCACAGAGGGGGTATTTTACCATCTCTCCCATTCTCTCCGATCTTACAAGTGGCCAATACTTGGTAGTTCATGCCATTGTTGTCTGGAATGGGAAATAGTGGATCGCTGACTAGAAGTTGGTCTGGTCACCAAGTTGATGTTGTTCATCATGATTTCTCGCTTGGCTTTAGTGAGCTGCGAGAAGTTGACCATAACTGGAACCCACAAACAAACGTTCATTCCAAGACCCAGGTTCCCCATCTTGGAACAGCATTTGGGCAGCACAGTGGCGCAGCTGGTAGAGCAGCTACCTCACAATGCCAGAGACCCAGATTCAATCCTGAACTGGGGTGCTGTCTGTGTGGAGATTATAAATTCTTACTAAGACTGTTTGGACTTCCTCCAAGTGTATAAAATCATGAGGGGAATAGATAGGGTGAATGCACAGAGTATTTTAACCTAGAGTAGGGGAATCAAGAACCAAAAGACATGGGTTTAAGGTGAGAGGGGAAAGATTTAATAGGAACCCGAGGAGCAACATTTTCACACAATATATGGGTGGGTATATGGAACAAGTTATCTGAGGATGTAGTTGGGATAGGTACGAGTTGACAGAGGCACGTACTCTAATAACATTTAAAAGACATTTGAACAGGCATATGGATAGGAAAAGTTTAGATGGATATGAGCCACACAGGGGTAGGTGGGACTAGTGTATGGTTGGCATGGGCAAGTGGGCAATAAGGGTCTGTTTCCGTGCTATATTACTCTAGGTGCCCCGTTTTTCCCCCACATCCCAAAGTAGTGCAGGTTAGTATGTTAACTGGCCTCTGTAAATTGCCTCTAATATGTTAGGAGTGGATGAGAAAGTAGATTAACATAGAACTAATGTGAACGGGTGATCAACAGTCAGCATGTACTTGGTGGGACAATTGGCCTGTCTCTAAACATTGGCTATGAACAACTCTGAACCGTGTCCACACAGACTGTTAATACTCATTGGGAAATAGAACCTTTTCCAACATACAACTGGGCCATTAGGAGCATGTAACTTCAGACCATTTAATAACTCATAAACAAGAGGTTGCTATTGTAGTGATCTTCTACAACAGCTAATACAGTTCTCTGGCTTAAACATCTAATGTAAAATAATTGTTTACACAAGCCATATATGGCTGCTGGTGCCGACTGTTGGGCTCTCCTGTTTGTCATGTGTGATCAGAGATCAAAGTCGAGACCAGAGCAGGGCAGCATAGTGGCGCAGCAGTAGAGCTGCTGCCTTCAAATGCCAGAGACCCAGGTTCGATCCTGAGTATGGATGCTGTCTGTGTGGAGTTTGTACATTCTCAGTCTGAAGTATGAAGGCAGTGGTGGCCAATTTGTTGGATGTATTCATGAGAGAGTTGGTTGTGGCTCGGGTTACCAACTTTCTCACTCTCAAATAAGGGACAAAAGGTCAAAATAAGGGACAAATTCCCGACGGCAATTCGTTGACAGACTCGGCCGTGGCTGGGTGAATGATGAATTGGCCCGGGTGTTGGACTACACACAATGCACACAAAGGGCCAGCTGAGGAGTTTTGGCCCTGACGGCTGCCAAAGTCCAGCACCCCATCCAACTCATGAACCGATGATTGGCCATGAGAAGGAGGGGGTGATGGTGTTGGCGGTAAGTGAAGGTCCGAAGGTCGGACAGCTGGCTGGGCTGTCGACCAACTGTCGAGGCGCTGCTGCTGCACTCCATGGGCTGCACTATGTCGGGACGGGTGAGGCGGGGCCTGACACGGCGCTCTGACCCAACAGTCCCCTTAATCCGAGTAGTAGCGGTCAAATACGGCCCCATATGGGACAAACCAATTTAGCCCAATGTACGGGATGTCCCGGCTAATACGGGACAGTTGGCAACCCTATCCTCAACTTATTCGTTCTTTAGCTATGGAGGGATTTTAATGATTACTCATGGATGTCCCGAGATGGTGGTAGTGGGTCCATTTGAAATGGTCTATTTCTACAGATGCTGCCTGACCATTATGAACTGCAGAGTGATGTTTCCACTAGTGGGAGAGTCTGACACCAGAGGCCATAGCCTCAGAATAAAATGACGTATCGTTAGAAAGGAGATGAGGAGGAATTTCTTTAGTCAGAGGGTGGTGAATCTGTGGAATTCATTGCCACAGGCAGCCGTGGAAACCAAGTCAATGGATATTTTTACGGCGGAGAATGACAGATTCTTTATTAATACAGGTGTCGGGGGTTATGAGGAGAAGGCAGGAGAATGGGGATGGGAGAAAAAGATCGATCAAAATGATTGAATGGTGGAGTAAACTTCATGGGCTGAATGGTTTCATTCTACTCCTATAACATAAATTTATGAAACTACTGAGTGTTTTTCCAATTTTATTAAATCTCTTAGGTTTCACTACACAACTCTAGTTTCTTAGGCATTGTCTTAAAAAGCAATGTCCTGTCCTTAGCAACACTCCAGTGAGAGCAGATGAAATTACATTCATGGCAGTGAAAAACATGCATTAGCTGGAAACTCTTGATACCACGGTGCGTAACTTATGCGTTAAGACCAGATCTTTCAAGAGTGAAGCTGGACAGTGCTTCAAAATGCAGAGCATGCAGAAGCACTCCTACCCATGCATGCCAAATGATTCTAAGGCAAGTGTAAATGTTAAATCTGAGACTGATTTTAGCTTACCAAAGATATAACAGGTACGCAAGTCACAGATCAACACGATCTCAATTAATGACAGAGACATGAGAAGCCAAGGGACCTTTTCCTATTCTAAGGTAGACAAAAATGCTGGAGAATCACAGCAGGTGAGGCAGCATCCATGGAGCGAAGGAATAGGCGACATTTCGGGTCAAGACCCTTCTTTCTATATTCTGAAAACATAAAATGTTCTTAATTGGAAAGGGTACCCATATTTTTTCTCTCTCTACACCAGCTGAGTATTTTCAGTATTTGGTACGTGTTTCAGGAATTCTAAAGTCTGTGGTACTTAATTTCTGAATGTTAGACTACGTAAAGGAAAATACTTAAAAATAAACAAAGCCTTTCTTTACTGCATAATTGGACATGCAGATTAGTAACAGGAGTGAGTTTAAATTTGGATTAGCTACATCTCAGCATTCTTTTTTCTCAAATCAGAAAATTGTGAGTTCAAATTCCACTCCAGAGACGTGAACACAGTTTAATCTGGCACTCCAGCACAGTACAAGAGCATGCTGCATTTTAAGAAGTACCAACTTTTGTTGAGATATTAATCTGCTCCCAAAATTTTCTCCTCGAGTTGCACTAACTTGAAGAACAGCAGAACTAACTTGAAGCATTAAAGCAGAATAAACCAACATTTATTCCCGATTCAACATCACTGAACTATTATTTCTCGCAGTCTGAGAACTTGTTGAGCACAAGTTCATTGATGCACTTCTTGCAACAGTGGCTGCCCTTTAACTTACTTCACTGGCTATGAAAAACAACGTATATCTAAGCTTTTCTTCATCTATGATGGGACAAAATGTGCTTGAATTTGGAATGTTAATCTTATTGCAAACAAGAACAGACCTGAATTGTTTAGTCCAACAAAAATCTTCCATTAACTGTTTATGTACATTTTTTGTTAAAGCAAAAGATTCAAAAACACCAGCTGCCTTTGCTTGCATTGCAATATAGTCGTCTTCCCACCACATATCAGGGGTTAACCCAAGTCACCTCCTTCAATGCCAAAGATCCATAACTACCCCTGTACAGTTCAATCATGGGATTGAAAATCATTTCTAATTTACTCAAATTTTCAGACTGTCATCAAGGCTCCTCTTTTGCTGTGAAGATATGCTGGCATATTTAGTTCCTCTTGATAGAGAGGTCTAATACCCTTGCTACTCTCCCTATCATGTGGGGCATCTCTGCTCTGCACTTCACAATGCCCCACAGAAGCTCCCTCGACATAATTCACAAGCGCTGTCTTGCTGTCACATTAATGACTGAAGGAGAATGGAATGCTACAGATTTTCCATCCCTTGGGCTCGTGTAGAAATAGTGACTGTGAATGAAATGTCACCTGGTTTGCTTGGGGATCTCAGCAAAACTTTAAAATTCACAAGGTAAAATAATGGCACAGACACAACATGTTTGCAAATTGCAAAATTTCCATTTGATGGCGATCAAATGACCTACCCTTAGAATGAAAATCAATCAAGAATCACTTTGGAACAGTTGCCTGCAATCAAAATTGATCTATTGGCATTAAAAAGATAGCATCTCTCCTCCATTAGCCCCTAGGTAAGGAATATTATCCACCCATCATCTCTATGGGAGGTCACAAGTTTTAGATTGTGAAATTGATTCTCCTGCTCAGTTGGAGCCCAGTCCATAAAAATACTTGCAGGTGTCATGCTTGGGGCTCTAAGACCAAAGTTGTTGCTTCATGTCCCCTTTCATTGATTAGCTAATATTTCCAGATTCATGGATAGTTTCTTCCCAGCTGTTATTAGGCAACTGAGCCATCCTATCACCAACCAGAGAGCGGCCCTTTAGTTACTATCTACCTCATTGGAGATCCTCTGACTATCTTTAATTGGACTTTATCGAACAATAAATGTTATTCCCTTTATCCTGTTTCTGTACACTGTGGATGTCTTGATTGTAACCATGTATAGTCTTTCCGCTGACGCAACAAAAAGCTTTTCATTGTACTTCAGTACATGTGACAATAAACTAAACTAATTTTGGGTAGGAAGGAACTGCAGATGCTGGCTTAAACCAGAAATAGACACAAAATGATGGAGTAACTCAGGACAGGCTGCATCTCTGGAGAGAAGGAATGGATGACGTTTTGGGTCGAGACCCTTCTTCAGAATATTTTCTTTCTTGGGTTCACTAAACTAATTTTGTGTTTTGCTGAAGGTGCTTTGCACTCCCAGGGGATACTGTCCATTGCACAAGTTATGAAACTCAGGCCTTTTCGTCCATTTCAAGGGTAGCGCACTTGACAAAGAGAAAAAATTGAGTCCTCGATGTGGACTAATCAATATTTGTCCTTCAATCAATGTCAATAGGAGCCAGTCTAAAGAAGGGTCTCAACCTGAAACACAAAAACATAGAAAAATAGGTGCAGGATTAGAAGGCCATTCGGCCCTTTGAGCTGGCACCGCCATTCAATATGATCATGGCTGATCATCTAAAATCAGTACCCCGTTCCTGCTTTTCCCCCCCTATCCCTCGATTCCTTTATCCCCAAGAGATAAATCTAACTTTCTCTTGAAAACATCCAGCGAATTTGCCTCCACTGCCTTCTGTGGCAGAGAATTCCACAGATTCGCACCTCTCTGGATGAAGAGGTTTTTCCTCATCTCAGTCCTAAATGGCCTACCCCTTATTCTTAAACTGTAACCCCTGGTTCTGGACTCCCCAACATCAGGAACATTTTTCCTGCATCTAGCCTGTCCAATCGTTAAGAATTTTATACGTTTCTATAAGATCCGCTCTATAAGATCCGCTCGCATCCTTCTAAATTCCAGTGAGTACAAGCCCAGATGACCCATTCTTTCATCGTATGTCAGCCCGCCATCCCGGGAATCTACACTGCACTCCCTCAATAGCAATAATGTCCTTCTTCAAATCAGGAAACCAAAATTGCATACAATACTCCAGGTGCACTCTCACCAGGGCCCTGTACAACTGCAGTAGGACCTCCTTGCTCCTAAACTCAAATCCAATTGAAATGAAGGCCAACATGCCATTTGCTTTCTTCACTGCCTGCTGTACCTGTATGCTTACTTTCAGTGACTGACGTACAAGCACAGCCAGGTCTCTTTGCCCCGCACCTTTTCCTCATCTGACACCATTCAGACAATAATCTGCCTTCCTGTTCTTGCCACCAAAATGGATAACCTCATATTTATCCACATTATACTGCATCTGCCTTGCATCTGCCCACTCACCCGACCTAGCCAAGTCACCCTGCAGCCTCATTGCATCCTCATCGCAGCTCAGAATGCCACACAGCTTTGTGTCATTTACAAACTTGGAGATGTGACATTTAATGAGAGTGGTGATTTTGGTCTCTTAATTTGAGGAAGGACATTATTGCTATACCCCGGAATGATGAGGCTGACATGTGATGAAAGGATGGGTCAACTGGGCTTGTATTCACTGGAATTTAGAAGGATGAGAGGGATCTGATAGAAACATAAAATTCTTAGAGGATTGGCTAGATGCAGAAAAAATGTTCCCGCTGTTGGGGGAGTCCAGAACCAGGGGTCAGTTTTACAATAAGGGGTAGGCCATTTAGGATGAGGAAACATTTTTTCACTCAGAGAGTTGTGAATCTGTGGAATTCTCTGCCAAAATAGAGAGAGTACAGAAGGATTTACTAGAATGTGCCTGGGTTCAGGCCAAGTTCGCTGGATGTGTAGAGGTTTTTAAATGAGAGAGGGATAACAGATTTGGAGCTTTTTAGGGTTTCAACAGGGGACATCAAGGGGACTATGGGAACAAAAAAGCAATGAGAATGGTGGAGGCAGGTACATGATTTGGATAGTTATGATCAAGGCCATGATTATGGTCTGAGCGCAGGATATGGGACTATGGCAGTGCTGGTTTCCGTGCGGACCTAAAAGGTAATTGTTATGGTTATATGGTTATCTGCCAGGGACCAATGTTTTCACGGGGATTACTCCTTTTAGATGCATTGAATGGCCTAAGGACCAAACGGCTTACTCCTTCTAAATTTTCTTTTTCTTTGTTTCCTCTGGCATCTAATTCAGATAGGAATTACCCTCCATGTGAAAATGTTGCCCCCGGGGTCCCTCTTTGATATCTTACCTCTCACATATGCCATTTAGTTTTTGAATCCTCTACGCGGGGAAATAGACTGAGCGTTCACTGTGAGAGTTCCTCCAGCACTTCATTCTTTAATGTTCTGTGCTAGTTCCCTATTGCACTCAATGCTACAAAATTCCTTTCAAAAATGTATCAAGCTCATTAAATACCTCCATCGATCAAGCCTGCACGGCCTCTGGGGTAGAATTCTAGAGATTTAACACATTCCAAGGTTTGGAATATAAGTTTGAGCTGATGAAAATCTCATCCCAAGAGTTCTACATCGAGCTGTAAAACTCTTGCACAGTCTGGAAGATACCATGTTAGTGCTAAGAACCATTACAGTATCATTTAAATTAAACATGGGCTGAGAGATGTGGAGCAGAAAATAAAGAATGAAAGATTTCATTCAGTTTCATTATGAGCAATGTTCTTTGTGGTGCCATCAACATCGGTACTACTTTGGCCAGGATTGTTACATTTTTCTGTCAATATACCAGTGGTAAAGTGAGTTGTGTAATCAATGATTACCAATATATTTCTTCTTTTGGATTTATAAATCCCTTTCCAAAAGATCCACAATTTATGGAAATCAGATGATTGATGCACTGACCATAATTCATTTGGATGCAATGTATGACATTCAAAAATAGATCCTGCATATACTGTTCTGAACATGTACAAACTAACTGAATTATGTCAAGTATGTGGAAAAGTTCTTTACGTGCACAATGTGCCTCAGCTGTTATTCTAGCAGATGTAGAATTCATAGCACAAAATTCAACAGAGAAATGTTGCCCATTGTCCCGAGTTAGTACTTGCACTTTAAAGTTATCCATCCATTGCCATTATCTTGTTACCATACAATTTCATCTTCTTCCTTTTAAAATATTCTATTGAATCCCTTTTAAACAACCTCTGTTTTGAAAGCCACCTGTGTGGGGGAAAAAAACTATTCTCTTTATGTGAGCAAACGGCCCTAATCTCAGGCTTCAATCATTTGGAGATAATACTGAATAACTTCCCTTTTGTCAACAATTTATCCTTTCAATGGAAACAGTCTTTCACAAATTACAATTACTGGTTTACAGCCATTAAAAACATTTTTTTTAAATTAACTGTAAAAACAAACAAATGCACATAACCAAGCCAATTATCACAACTTTGAAAGGCTTTACATCTGGAGCCATTTGGCACGTAAACAGGCGCTTTGACCCATCGACTCCATGCCAACCATCAAACATCCATTTATATTAATGCTAGTAATCCCAATTTCTCCCTCTATTCGCTTCACTGCCATACAGATTCTACCTCTCATCCACAAACTAGGGGCAGTTTAGGGTGGCCAAATAGTGTTCTAAGTCATGGTACACAAAAATGCTGGAGAAACTCAGCAGGTGCAGCAGCATCTATGGAGCGAAGGAAATAGGCAACGTTTCTGGCCGAAAACCTTCTTGTTCTAAGCCACATCTGTAGGAGGAAACGGGAGTGCCAGGAGGAAACTCAAATGGTCACAGAGAGGCTTTTGCAAACTACACACAGACAACCTGGCAGCATAGTGGTTCAGAAGTAGAGTTGCTGCCCTACAACACCAGAGACCCTGCTGCGGGCCTGGGTGAACGGGTGCCGTCTGAATGGAGTTTGTACATTCTCCCTGTGACCGTGTGGGTTTTCTCTGGGTGCATCGCTTTCCTCCCATATTCCAAAGACACACAGGTTGGTGGGTCAATTGGCTTCTGTAAATTGTCCCTAGTGTATAGGATAGAACTAGTGTTTGGGTGATCTTTGGTTGGCACAGACACGGTGGGCCAAAGGGCCCGTTTCCATGCTGTCTCTCTAAACTAAATAAATTCAACTAAATCGGACGTCGGAAACCTGGGTACCTGGCACTGTGAGGCAGCAGCTCCGTGCCACTGTTCTACCATAATAGATTACTTTGTAAGTGATGTCGTGATTATGTAGATGAACACAACTAGTAGGCAATGTGTGGGATGAATGATGGACTAACAATTTATTTTAGCTGAAAAAAGAATGTTAAATAAGATGATTTTCAGTTCCTCAAATTATACTTTGGGAACTTTATCCTCAACAGTTTATGATGTCTCTTCCATTTACCATGACTGAGCATTGATATCTGTTTATTATTGGCATCTCTATAATGAAGGCTGAAACTACAATCACTGATTTTCATGCACAACTATGTCTGTCAAACCTGATATAATTCCAGTAAATATTTGTTCTGTTTCCTAAGTTTAAATATCTTTTTGAAAATGTATGCCTAATATTACAAAAATTCTGATTCTATTTGTCTTCTGTAAATATAACAATAATTTGGTGATTTTATATTAAATGCTTCAATAAATAAAATGACACTGCCTTATTCTACAGCTCACTATGCTTATAACAATGAACTTGAGTTTGCTTTCTTACGTCCCTCTGTTAGTCCATCTCACTGGAAATACTTTAATTTAGGGAGTAATTATTCTATGCACTAAAGGGCCTGTCACACTTGGGCGACATTTTAGGCAACAGCCTGAAAAGAGGTTGTCGCGTCGTGGTCGGGTCGTGACGACGCATGTAGTGACTCATGGGTGACGCACGGTGTCTCCCTGCCACCCCAGGATTTTGGAATGTTCAGAATCCTGGGGCAACATGTGGGTGTCTCATCATGTTGTGCGCCCTGTCACACGCTGACCCCCAGTTAGGGTTAGGGACCACAGATGGCTGTAAAATATTCTTCCTTCAATGCATGGTTTTCAAACATTAATATATTGAAATTAATACAATAAAATCAATTGTGCAAATGAAAAGATGTCTGAGTCGTTCAGTTTTATTTACAGATGTATTGGTCCACTTCCAGATCCAATCACCATCTCTAACTTTTAACAGGGATGGATTCAGTGAGTGAATCCATCCCCCCCCCCTCCCTCCCACCCCCATCCCTCCTTCTCTACCCTACCCTTCTCCCTACCCCTCTCCCCCTGCCCCTTCCCCCTTCTTCCTCCCTTCTCCCATAATGTGCCCAAAGGTCACATCATCTGTTTTAGCAACATTTAGTATGGGATAAATGCTGACTTTGGGAACAACCCCCCCACCTCCTCCCCCCTTCGCCCCCCCCTGCTTCAAAATGGGTGGTGGGTATTTAGACTCAGTGGCCGGAGCAGGTGGGTGGCACTGGTACATTGACAACATTGCCTGTACCCAGTTGAAAAGCCCGCTGCCTCTGAGGGTTTGTAGAGGCCATTGGAAAGAGAGATCTGCCTCTGGGACAATTCGTGGCCAACAGTTTAGTTTCCATGCAAAACATCGGGGTTCAAGTCCAAGCCCTGGGGCCCGTGTCACATTTAGTTCAGAGATACAGTGCCCTTTGGCCCACCGAGTCTGCACCTAGCGTGTGTGGGATAGTGTGCGGGGGGATCGCAGGTCACAGGCTGGGTCCACAAATGGGGAAAGTGGGGGGGGGGGGGGGGGGGTTGGAGAATGGGAGAAGGGAGAGGGGGGATGTGAGGGGGGGAGAGAGTGGAGAAGGAGGAGAAGAGTGGAGCGGGGAGAAGTGAAAGAGGGGGAGGGAAGAAGGGGAGGGGTGAAGGGTAAGGGAGGGTGGAGAAGGAGGGATGGGGGGGGGGGGGGGGGGGGGGAGAGAAGGTGAGGAGAGAGGGGAGTTCAGTCTACCCCTACTGAATCCATCCCTGTGAAAAGTTAGAGACGGTGATTGGATCTGGAAGCGGACCAATACATCTGTGAATAAACCTGAACATCTCAGACATCTTTTTACTTGCACAATTTTTTTTATTGTATTAATTTTAATATATTAACATTGAAAATCTATGCATTGAAGGAAGAATATTTTACAGCCCATCTGTGGTTCCTAACCCTAACCCTAGCCGTAACCCTAACCCCAGCCGTAACCCTAACCCTAACCCTAACCTTAACAAATCCCCAACTGGGCGTCACCGGCAGAGCAGCAGAAGTCAGCGTGTATGTTGTGCAACTTGACGGTTTTACGGGCGTCAGTCACTGACACTCCTCAGTCGCCAAAAAAATTGCAAAGTGGGACAGGCACTTAAAATACACAATTTCACATACCACAGCATTTCAGGTTGCAGGGTAGATAAGAAGGAATCAATGGATGTTGGAAAGAACTGCAGATGTTGGTTTAGACCAAAGACAGACACAAAATGCGAGGGTAACTCAACGGGTCAGGTAGCGTTTCTGTTGAAAAGGAATAGGTGATGTTTCGGTTCTGAAGGTTCCAACCCGAAATGTCACCTATTCTTTTTCTCCATCTCCCATTCCCTTTTTCCCTCATTCCCTTTCTCCCCCATTTCCCTCCCCTACTTCCATTCCCTCTCTATCCTATCCCAACATCTGCAGTTCCTTCCTACACATATGGCAATTTTGACAATTTGAACTAGAATTAATACATGTAAATTGAACTCACTCTGGTAATGGTAAAACTGAACTCGTAACCAGAGGTAAAGTGAAATTTCAATAACAAGTACTAATCCTTAGTTCATCAGAATAAGTATAGAGAGTTGCAGAGCAGGTGGATTAGGAGTGCATGTACATTATTCCTTGGAGTGTCATCACATGTAGATTGGGTGGTCAATAAGGCTTTCGGCACATTGGCCTTCATCAGTCAGGATATCGAGTCTACAAGTTGACAGCTGTTCAAAACATTGGTGAGGACACATTTGAGTATTGTGTTAGAAACATAGAAAATAGGTGCAGGAGTAGGCCATTCGGCCCTTCGAGCCTGCACCGTCATTCAATATGATCATGGCTTATCATCCAACCCGGTTCAGTTTTGGTCACCCTGATATAGAAAAGATGTTCAGCTGGAAAGAGTGCAGAGAAGATTTACGAAGATGCTGCCAGGACTTGAGGACCCGATCTAAAAGCAGAGGTTGAGCAAGCTGGGACTTTATTCCTTGGAGTGAAAGGAGGACGAAGGGTGATCTTATAGAGGTGGATACGATCGAGGGGAATAGAAATGGTAGATGCATAGAATTTCCCTCTCCTATCCATTCCCTCCTCCATCCCACATCCTCTCCCCATCCCCTCTCCCATTCCTTCCCTCTCCCATCCCCTCCTTCCCTCCCACTGTCATTCCTTCCCTCCCTCCCTGTCCCATTCCACCCTAGTACCGCGCCCCCTCACCTCTCTGGCAAGCTCCTTTGTGGCCCCTGGTCAGCGGGCTGCCTCCCTGCTCCTCCGCTCGCCGAGCCGCGGCTTTCAGCTCGCAGCCGTTGCTGTAGGTGATGCCGTCGCTGCCGCACACCTGCTCGGGGGATTTGCAGACGCATCGCCCCCGGCCCCTCCGCTTGCCGCCTGAGCGCTCGCACTCGTAGCCCTGGGCGCAGCGGCCGTACTGGAAGTCGCGGCCGCCGCAACGCTCTCCCTGGCCGGCGGCGCACACGGTGCAGCAGCGGCACTGACTGGGCGCTTCACCCAGCGGGCAGCCCCCGGGCGGCAGAGCCGGGCATTCGGACAACACGCAGGGAGGACACTGAGCCGAACCCGCCTTCTGCTCGGCGCTGGCCGAGAGGCACAGCAGGAGAAACCCACCCAGTAACTGGACGCCCATCATCGCACGAAGCATCGCGAATAACTTGAGTCTGTGAGACCCGCGCCCCCTTATACAGCAACGCAGGCTCCACCCAACATAACCATCTCAAACTAAAGTCCCCACTAAAAAAAAAAGTTAACCTTCTCACGCTAGCACAAGCTAAATGAAGCTGAACCAGAACTAACAGAAACAAAACAATTCGCAGAGACTAGGAGATAAATCACAAATCTCAACTCATGCTAACACAAGATATATCAAAATAAACTACGTCACAAAAAATAAATTGTTCATAAAAACTGAACATGCACTGGAAGCCAAATTATAAATAACTGAACTCCCATGCAGTCTAAACTGTGTTTAATACAAGATGAACCAAATCAAAATACAATTGAGAGCATCTCACAAATGCTAAATTGCAATTTAGACACAAAGTACTGGAGTAACGCAGCGGGTCAGGCAGCATCTCTGGGGATAAAGGACGGGTCGGAATCCTTCTTCAAACCCAAAGCGGTTCCGACCCTACGTCCTTTTTCTCCAGAGACGCTGCCTGACCCGCTGCGTTACTCCAGCACATTTGCTGAGGACACATTTGTAGTATTGTGTTGTTTTGGTCACCCTGATATAGAAAATATGTTGTTCAGCTGGAAAGAGTGCAGAGAAGATTCATGAGGATGCTGCCAGGACTTGAGGACCTGATCTACAAGGAGAGGTTGAGCAAGCTGGGACTTTATTCCTTGGAGTGCAGGAGGATGAAGGGCGATCCTATAGAGGTGTATAAGATCATGAGGGGAATAGAAAGGATAGATACATTGAATTTTTTAAAACCCAGAATGGGGGAATCAAGAATCAGAAGACGTAGGTCAAAGGTGAGAGGAGAAATATTTAATAGGTACCCCTTGGGGCAGTTTTTTCACCAGGGTGGTGGTATATGGAATGAGTTGCCAGAGGAGGTAGTTGAGGCAGATACTATAACAACATTTTAAAGACATCTGGACAGGTACATGGATAGGAAAGGCTTAGAGGTATATGGGCCAAATGTGGGCAGGTGGGACTAGTATAGATGGGGCTTCTTGGTCGACATGGGCAAGTTGGGCCGAAGGGTCTGTTTCCATACTTTTGACTCCATGACTCTCTATGCCTTTTAACACATGATGAATGGAATTATTAACAACATTAGTCCATGTGGTCTAACCAAAGTTCAGTACAACTTTTGTATAACTCCTCTACTTTATTCCTCTGGGAAGGCATATTTTTAACTTCCCTATTAACTTGTTTATGTGTTCATTTCAAGGCCCTTTACTTGTCGCTTTCTGTTGGGACATGCTAGTTTGGAGACCTAACGTATGGTTATTAACGGAGGTGCTGGAAACTTCTCCCAGTAAGTAGGGTTCTTTTTGTAGGTTTCAGAGAACTGAATGGGATGGGTCCACTAAAGGTTTTCATCCATTTTCTGGTCTGCTCTCACACACACTTGGAATTTTCTGCCACTCTACCTCACCCCCCCCCCCCCCCCCCCCTCCCCCTTGCCCATTATACCTCTCACCCCCCCCCCCTTCCCTTGCCCACCCCCCCCCCCCCCCCCCCCCCCCCAAACAGATCCTGGTTACTGGTCACTGTATGAAATTACCATAGGATTTTGGGAGATGAAACAAGTTCAATGGGATAGAAATATAGACTCATGCAGAATGGAAACAGTCCCTTCGGCCTAAGTCATCCTAAGTCTTGCCGACCAATATGCCTTAATAAAACGAGTCCTATTTGCTTGTCGTTCCTATCCATTCACCTGTCAAATTGTATTTTAAATATTGTTATTGTAGCGGTCTCAATAACTACCTGTGGCAGTTTGTTCCATATACCCACCACCCTTTCTGTCAAATGTTGCCCCTCGGGTTCCTATAAATCATGTTTTTTTTCTGACTGGAGCTTCAATTTCTCTCATAGAACCATAGGAAATAGGTGCAGGAGTAGGCCATTCGGCCCTTCGAGCCTGCACCGCCATTCAATATGATCATGGCTGATCATCCAACTCAGTATCCTGTACCTGCCTTTTCTCCATACCCCCTGATCCCTTTAGCCACAAGGGCCACATCTAACTCCCTCTTAAATATGGCCAATGAACTGGCCTCAACTATCTTCTGTGGCAGAGAATTCCACAGATTCACCACTCTCTGTGTGAAAAATGTTTTTCTCATCAATGGTCTCATCTAAAAGATTTCCCCCTTATCCTTAAACTGTGACTCCTTGTTCTGGACTTCCCCAACATCGGGAACAATCTTCCTGCATCTAGCCTGTCCAACCCCTTAAGAATTTTGTAAGTTTCTATAAGATTCCCCCTCAATCTTCTAAATTCTAGCGAGTACAAGCCGAGTCTATCCAGTCTTTCTTCATATGAAAGTCCTGACATCCCAGGAATCAGTCTGGTGAACCTTCTCTGTACTCCCTTTATGGCAAGAATGTCTTTCCTCAGATTAGGAGACCAAAATTGTACGCAATATTCCAGGTGTGGTCTCACCAAGACCCTGTACAACTGCAGTAGAACCTCCCTGCTCCTATACTCAAATCCTTTTGCTATGTCATTCAGAGTTCCTTACTCTTACATGCCTCGCCCTTCACTCCAACACAAAAATGCATACCTTGAAATCTCACTATCAGAATTTTAAAAGCATTCCACTTTCCGGATGTTCCTTTTGCCACAAACAATCAACTTTTGAAAATTCATGTCTCATACCATCAAAGTTGGCCTTGCTCCTTTTTAGAATTTTTACTTGTGGACCAGCCCCATCCCTATCCATAACTATTTAAAAGCAAATAGTCATAGAGATGTAGAAGATCAGGAAAGGAATTGATAGGGTAGATGCACAAAGTGTTTCACCCAGACAAGGGGAATCGAGAACCAGAGGACATAGGTTTAAGGTGAGAGGGGAACGATTTAATGGGAACCTGAAGGGCAACCTTTTTACACCAAGGGTGGTAGGTTATGGAATGAGTTGCTGGAGGAGGTAGATGAGTCAGGTACTAAATAATGTTTAAGAAACATTTAGACAGGTACATATAGATAGGATAGGTTTAGAGGGATCTGGACAAAATGCAGCCAGGTAGGACTGGTGTATAATGGGCATGTTGGTCAGCGTGTGCAAGTTGGGCCGTTGGGCCTGCTTTCACACTGACTCTATAATTGTGGTTTCTAGTCCTAAAGTGTTCATCTACTGATGCTTCAGTCACTTGCTCTATCCAATTCCCTAAGATGAGGTCATGCTTTGGCCTCTCCCTTGTAGGATCCTCTGCGTATTGCCTAAGGCAACTTTCTTGAATACACTTGACATATTCCACCCTGTCTAAGTCCTGCCTGCACTGCCTGGCCTACAGAGCTTGTTGTCATTACCTGCTGTATTAACTTCCAATCTCTCACCTGCCTCACTACTGCATTGGATTCAGTTTAAATCCTGCTGAGTAGCACTTGCAAATCTGCCTGTTGGGACATTGGTCCCCTCCAGTTCAGGTGCAACCCTTCCATCTTGTACATGTCACCTGAAGAAATAACAGTGGTCCAAAAATCTGACTCTTTGCATCCTGTACCAACTAGTCAGCCACAAATGCATCTGTCCTATCCCCCTAGTGCTACCACTTGGCTCTGGGAGTAATCCTGAGATTACCACCCTTGAGGTCCTGCTTTTTAACCTTTTACCTAACGCCGTACATTCCCTCTGCAGGACCTCATCCCTTTTCTTACCTGTGTCATTTGTGCTAATGTGGACAATGACATCTGGCTGCTCACCCTCATCCTCTGCAACCGTTCAGAGCCATCCTGTCACCAAGGTGTCAACACATCACCCAGGAGTAGTGTTTGCAGCCACAGAATCTCCTGTCTGCACCCCCCCCCCCCCCCCCCCCCCCCCCTACCTATTGAGTCTCCTATCACCGGGGCCCTTCTCTGCTGTACCTCAAAGTTAGCCTGGTGCCATAGACCTGATTGCTGCTGCTAATGGCCTCTGAATGGTCACCCCAATTGTATCCAAAAGAGTACATTCGTTCTTGAGGGGAATGGCCATAGAACATTCCTGCACTCTCTGCCTACTCCCTTTCCTTTTCCTGGTGATCACCCATCTACTTTCTGCCTCCACCTTACGTGCGACCACCTCATTATAACTACTATCTGTGAAGCCGCCCATTTCCCAAATGCTCCTGAGGCGATCCATCAGGAGCTGCAGATGAGGGCATTTTCCACAGGTGTGGTCCACAGGTCACTGGAAGTTTTCCTGACATTACATGCCAGCAGGAGGAGCATACCAATTCCCTAAATACTATCCCGCTGGCACTTAGGTGAAAGTTACAAAAGAAGACCTGAACTAATGTATAGTAAACCCTCTCAATAACAGACCATGGAGGGGTGGCTGGTTGCCTGCAATAACTGAGTGAGAGGGGGTAAAGTTTAACCCAAGGCCAGGTGGGAAGAAACTCCATGTTGGGGGTGAGGGGGGGTTAAATAAGTGGGAATTTGCAGGCTGGGGTACCGCAGAGCCCCCGACCCCACATGCGGTGCTCCAGGGACGGGTCCGGTAACCACACCACTTTCATGTTGCTCACTCTCCCCGCTCCCACATCCGGAAGTTTGTCATGTCGTGTCAGCTCATTAAGTAACTAGCAGAAATGGGGAGGATTTCCGCAAAGGATTTCCGCTATAACTAAAATCCGTTGTTTCGAGGACCGTTGTTGCGAGGGTTTACTGTCTATGCAACTTTTAACTTTACAGTTCAGCAAAAAATGTAGCCTGAATTTGAAAGTGGGTGAGGCCCATTGACTGTCATGTTGGACTGCTGCCATGGGTATTGTTGAAATGGTACGCACATCTCTAAAACTGCCCACAAGGACATAGTGTTACCCTTATGCCCTCAGAAGCACTACCTGCATTATTTTGCTCTTTAATTTTATAATTCATTCACGGGATGTGACTGTCGTGGCAAATTCACAGTTAGCACCCACTCCTTTAACTAAGATTCTTGCTGGATCATTTCAAATGGGCATCACTATGACATGGTTTCAGAGTCGCTTACATGCCAAACCAGGTAAAGATGACAAATGTCCTTTCTTAGTGTGTCAGGTGGTACGAACTGGTGATGTAATGGCCATCTTTACTGATGATATCTATTTTTATTCCACATTGTTTAAACTCATCAGTTTATGATTCCTAACTTAACGCATTGCCAATGAACCCATGATTTGATGAACATTAAGAGAATAATGGGGGACAACTTCGGGCCGCACAGTGATGCAGTGGTAGAGATGCTGCCTTACAGCACCAGATTCAATCCTGACTACGGGTGCTGTCTGTATGGAGTTAGCAGGTTCTTCCTGTGACTGCATGGGTTTTCTCTGGGTGCTCCGATTTCCTCCCACATTCGAAAGACCTGTAGGTTTGCAGGTTAATTGGCTTCTGTAATTGCCCATCGAGTGTAGGATAGAACTAATGTATGGGTGATATTGGTCGGTTTGGACTCGGTGGGCCGAAGGGCCTGTTTCCATGCTGTATCTCTAAATTAAAGTGATGATAGACAGAAAGCCTGATTAGAGATAGTTCAAAGGTCTCCATAAGGTAGACACAAAATACTGGAGTAACTCAGTGGGTCAGGCTGTATCTCTGAAGAAAAAGGATGGATGACATTATAGGTCAGGGCCCTTCTTCAGACAGTCACTACCCAAAACGTCACTCATCCTTTTCTTCCACAGATGCTGCCTGACCCGCTGAGTTACTCTTGCATTTTGTGTCTATCTTTGCTAGAAACCAGCATCTGCAGTTTCTTACATTAGCTAAACGGATAGCAGAATTGCTGTAAGCTGACAGGGAGTGTTTTGGTACGACTAATACTGGAATCTCTTCTGTTTGACCAGAAGCATTGCTCCAGCAATAATGACTGCATGTTTGAACGGCCTATTCGATGTTCAGACAAGCAGACTGAACTGCGATGGAATGTCCAACCTCTTGGCACAGAGTGAAGCGGGGGAAGGAAGATTATTAACTGAAAGGCAATCAGAGCAAGTACACTCAAGCAACGTGATTTATTTCCAAAGAGCACACTGGTAGCCTTCTCATTCCTTCAAAAGAGTTTGGGCTTGGCAAATAACCAGCATTTGCATTGCACGCAACTGAAGAAAACACAGGACTGTGCACATCTAGGGGAGGCTGTGTCTATCATGTGTCATGCGAAATAGGGATCATTAAGCATCTGCAGCCAAGGATTCATGTAGAAGCAAGGAACTGCAGATGCTTGTTTACACAAAAAGGACACAAAGTGCTGGAGTAACTCAGCAGGTCAGGCAGCATCTCTGGGGAACATGGATCGATGATGTTTTGGGTCGGGACCCTTCTTCAGACAAGGCTTCATGGACTATGGGGTGGGGTGAGGGTGGAGTTAATATTTTACATGGGTGGGTGCTGGTGTCGGTGAGGGAGGAGTTAATATTCCACTTATCTCATATGTTGAAAGGGGGGCCTGGGGGGGCTTTCTCCTACAACACTTTTATCCGTGGGATAGATTTAGAAAATCTCTTCAATCTTCTATTTATGGCATTAGCTTCCTTCCTAAAATAATCAGCCCAAAACTGGACACAATGACACAGCTGTTGTTCCCTCCACTAGCTGTGATGTGCCGACAGTTCCCTGGTTGTAAGGGGAAAAACATAGCTAGCGAGGAAACCAAGAATCTCCCTTTATATTGCTCTAGATTGATCAGATTTGGAATGGGGAGAGCAGGGTCATCTTTTTGATGGTGGAGGAGGAATATTTTTAACCCTCGCACATCAGTTCAATTTTCTTGAACCCACAGCAGCGCCCTAAAAAGCTTCAGTGAGTCCTGTGGTTTTCTTACAAAGCTTTGCCATAGGGCAACAAAGGCAAAATATGAGCTGCTGTTGCTCCAATTTGTGTTTGGAGGAACAGCTTACAACCCTGCTGCATGAATATTGATTTCTCTAACTTCAAGTAATCCTGGCATCCCCTCTCTCTCTGCCCCTCCTCCATCCTAGTTGTCTTGCTAGTTTCACTGCCTAGTGCTGCATTTCACTGAGTGTATCACACGTTATCACCTGCTCCACAGCCAACAATGGACCATTGTGGGCTCTGCCTTTTCTTTATTTGGCTTTGATTTGGCCTTTTACATGCATTGCATGAATTTGTTCTATGTTCCTTTTCTTATTTCTCTTTTCCCTCTCCCCAATTTTCAGTTTGAAGAAGTGTTTTGGCCCAAAACATAGAAACATCGGTGCAGAAGTTGACCATTCGGCCCTTCAAGTCAGCACCGCCATTCAATATGATGGCTGATCATCTAAAATCAATAACCCGTTCCTGCTTTTTCCCCATATCTCTTGATTCCATACCCCTAAGAACTAAATCTAACTCTTGTAAACAGTCTGTGAATTGGCCCCCACTGCCTTCTGTAGCAGAGAATTCCACAGATTCACAACTCTCTGGGTGAAGAAGTTTCTCCTCATCTCAATCTTAAATGGCCTACCCCTTATTCTGAAACTGTGACCCCTGGTTCTGGACTCCCCCAACGTCGGAAACATTTTTCCTGCATCTAGCCTGTTCAATCCTTTAAGAATTTTATATGTTTCTAGAATATATCCTCTCATCCTAAATTCCTTTTCTCCAGAGATGCTGCCTGACCCACTGAGTTACTCCAGCTATTTGTGTCTAGCTGGATTCCTGTGCTGTACTGTTCTATGTTCTATCTTGTGTCTATTATAAATGGGTGACACTTATTTTTAAACAGTGACACTTAATTCTAGATTGTTCCAAAAGAGGACCAATCCTTCACATCTACCCTGTCACGACTTCAGGATCATATACGTTTCTTTCAATCACCTCCCATTCTTCTAAACCCTAGTAGATACACACACAGCCTGTCCAGCCTTTCCTAATAATACAATCTGCCCCTTCCTAGTATTTGTCTTAGAGCCGAGAATGATACAGTGTGGAAACAGGCCCTTCAATCCAAATTGCTCACTCAGGCCAACATGTCCCAGCTACATGTCTCACCTGCCAGGATTTGGTCCCAACAAACGTGTCCTATCCATGTACCTGTCTAACTGTATCTTAAATGTTGAGATAGTCCCTGCCTCAACTACCTCCTCCAGCAGCTTGTTCCATACACCCACGACCGTTTGTGTGAAAAAGTTACCACTCAGATTCCTATTAAATCTTTTCCCGTTCCCCTTCACCTTAAGTGAAGAAAGCTAATGGCAGGTACACAAAAAAGCTGGAGAAACTCAGCGGGTGCAGCAGCATCTATGGAGCGAAGGAAATAGGCAACGTTTCGGGCCGAAACCCTTCTTCAGACTAAAGCTAATGGCATGTTGGCCTTCATACTGAGAGGACTTCAGTATAGGAGTAAAGAGGTCATCTGCTGTTGTCTAGGGCCCTGGTGAGACCACATCTGGAATATTGTGTGCAGCTTTGGTCTCCTAACTTGAGGAAGGAAATCCTTATTATTGAGGCAGTGCAGTGTAGGTTTGCGAGGTTAATCCCCAGGATGGCGAGACTGTCATATGAGTAAAGATTGGAAAGACTGGGCTTGTATTCACTGGAACTTAGAAGGATGAGAGGATATCTTATAGAAACATATAAAATTATAAAAAGACTGGACAAGCTTGATGCAGGAAAAATGCTCCCAATGTTGGGGGAGTCCAGAACCAGGGGCCACAGTCTAAGAATAAATGGGAGGACATTTAAAACTGAGATGAGAAAAAACGTTTTCACCCAGAGAGGTGTGAATGTGTGGCATTCTCTGCCACAGGAGGTAGTAGAGGCCAATTCACTGGATGAATTTAAAATAGAGTTAGATAGAGATCTTGGGGCGAAGGCAGGCACAGGTTACTGATCATGGATGATCAGCCATGATAACAATGAATGGCGGTGCTGGCTCGAAGGGCCAAATGGCCTAATCCTGCACCTGTTTTCTATGTTTCTATGTTTCTAAACCTATGTCCTCTGGTCCTTGATTCACCTACTCTGGGCACAGAGATTGAGCATCTATCCGATCTATTCCTCTCATGATTTTATACACCTAAATAAAATCACCCCTCATCCTCCTGCGCTCCAAGGAATAGCGTCTACACTCTACTCAAGCTCTCTCTATAGCTCAGACCCTCTAGCCCTGGCAACATCCTCGTTGTACCCTTTCCAGCTTGACAACATCTTTTCTATAACATGGTTCCCAGAACTGAACGCAATACTCTAAATGCAGCCCTTCCAATGTCTTATACAACTGTAACGTGACCTTCCAACTTCTACACTCAATACTCTGACTGATAAGTCTACTGAACCTTAGTTTAGTTTAGTTTATTATTGTCACATGTACCAAGGTACAGTGAAAAGTTTTTTTTGTAGCATGCTATATAGTTAACGAAAATAATATAAATGATTACAATCAAGCGTCCACCGAGTACAGATACAGGTAAAGTATATAATTTAGTGCAAGATAAAGTCCAATAAAGTCCTATTAAAGATAGTTCACAGGTCTCCATGAGGTAGACACAAAAAGCTGCAGTAAAACCCCTGTCTCACGGTGCGAGTCCACCCACGAGTGATCCCGAGTTTAAAACAAATCACTCGTGGTAATCACGTAGAATTAACGTAGCGGGAACGTCGGAACTCGTGGACGTAACTTAGCGACTCGTAACGCTAACGGCAGGTACATGGGAAACTTGTTAACTCGTGAAAATCTTTCAACATGATGAAAGATTTCCACGAGTCAAATTTACTCTTGAAGTGAAAATTTTAAACTTTTAAACTCGTTGTAAGAACGTAGTAGCCCGTGAGTTTACCGTAGTGACCCGTAAGTTTACCGTAGTGACTCGTGAGTCCACCGTGGGTTTGGCCCGAGTGCCAGAAGTGAAATGTTGAAGATTAGTCATCTCCGGAGAACTTGGATAGGTGACGTTTCGGGTCGGGACCCTTCTTCAAACTTTAGACCCTTCTTTCACCCGAAACGTCACTTGTCCATGTTCTCCACAGATACTGCCTGACACGTTTGAGTTACTCCAGCACTTTGTTTTTTTTCATAAACCAGCTTCTGTAGTTCCTTGTGTTCCAAAATGTAATGCTTTATAAATGTCCAGAGATGCTGCCTGTCCCGCGGAGTTACTCCAGCACTTTGCGTCTGTCTCCCTGGAGACCTCGTTTCCCACGCAATGTGACATCTACCGTGCATACATTGCCAACTGTTGTTTTGGCAGCAGCAACATAATCTCCCGGTTAGTACACTCAGTGTTGCTGAGGCCTAGTTTATGTAGAGACAAGAAACTGCAGATGCTGGAATCATGATCATAAAACACACACAAAGTGTTGGAGGAACTCACACAGCGCTGGAGTAACTCAGCGGGACAGGCAGCATCAGCAGAGGGAATGGACAGATGTTGATTTGGCTCGAAAAGAAGGGAACCGATCCGAAACGTTGCCTATCCATTCCCTCCACAGATGCTGCCTGAACCGCTGGCTTACTTCGACACTTCGTGAGTTCATGTCATAGGAGCAGAATTAGGCCATTCGGCCCATCGAGTTGCTCCAACACTTTGTGTTTCGCTCAACATGCCAGCATCTGTGGTCCCCCATGTCTCCATTTGACAGCTGGAAGAACTCAGCAGGTCATGGAGTCTGAAGAAGGTGCCTGACCCGAAACCTCGCCTGCCCGTTTCCTTCCACCGATTTCACGCAGTCACTTTTCGATAAAACCCCACCTCCCCAGTTAATGCAAGTTCATTTAATTCCGCGTGTCTCCATTTCATTCATTAAGTCGCCGGTACTGTCACATCGTTCGTTTTCAGTCAATACACCAAGAAGGGCGACGATAGACGCAAAAAGCTGGAGTAACTCAGCGGGACAGGCAGCGTCTCTGGAGAGAAGAAATGGGTGATGTTTCGGGTCGAGACTCTTCGACAGACTGGTAAGGGAAATGAAAGATATAGATGATGATGTATTGTAGAGAGATAAAGAACAATGAATGCAAAAATACAATGATAAAGGAAACAGACCATTGTTCGCTGTTCGTTGGGTGAAAACGAGCAGCTGGTGCGACGTGGGTGGAGGAGGGATAGACAGAGAGGGAATGCCGAGGTTACTTGAAATGAGGGAAATCAATATTCATACCACTGGACTAAGCTGCCCAAGCGAAATATGAAATGCTGCTCCTCCAATTTGCATTTAGCCTCACTCTGACTGGAGGAGACAGGGCCGGCCTTAGGATGTGCGGGGCCCAATTGGGAACAATTTTCATAGAAATATAAATAAATAATTATAAATGAGTCGCGCGTCGTGAGTAATATGACAGTCAGTCGACTTTAAAAAAAATCTTAAACCGTTCATGCGCAGATTGTTCTCTCCGTAAAAATAAATAAAGTAACAATTCAATTTGCCCAAGGCTTCCAAATCTCCTTCTTTTTGAATTACTGAATGGGTGGGGGGTGGAGGGTGACGGCAGGTGGAAAGATGGTGGGAAAAATGGGAGCACGACGGAACAACATGAATCAGTTGTCATCTTATTGAATGACAAAATTAGTTCAAGGGACCAATTGGTGGGAGAGTTCCTTTCACAGCGTGTGGGGAGTCTAGCCAGGGATAAAGTTACGGGGAGGGCAGGAGCGTTGAGAAGGAGAGGGTCAGGGTTCATGCCAGTAACACTCACTCACCGCTGTGGCCGGGGAGGCAAGCAGCTCGCATGGCTTTGAGTGGCTGCCATCACCGAACAGCGGGCCCGACTGCCATCTCAGCGCCATCTGCTGGCCCGCTCACCTCTGGCAGTACTTTCCATCTGAACAGTGAGGGGACCAGCTCAAGAGCAAAGATCATAGAGCGGAGTGAGTCAGCGGGTGATGGATAACATCACAGTGGGCGGTGGAGCTTACTCGTGTTTCAGCGCGAACAAGGGATCAAGGGACCCCCCCCCCCCCCCAACCAGCGCTGTTCTTTTACTGCCACCTCCCACTTTACAGCCGCTTCCCATCAGCTGCTGGCAATGAGGGATAGACTTGGCTATACCTCAGTACACAACATCATTCTTGATGTTGCTGTACTGAGGGATAACAAAGTCTATTTTTCTTGGCTAACAATCTAACCTTCGGCCTCCAAGATGCAGGTACATTTTCTAGCAATGCTACAAAATTCACTGTGGGCCGAAGGGCCTGTTCCTGGACTGCACTGTTCTATGTTCTAAGTTCTATTTAGATTGCTCTGTGCGCATTTACTGTAAGTCCTATTCCTTCAACTGAAAGAATGTTAGGTGCAGTAACTGTTTAAATTACAAATCCCCCAAAAATGTGTTTCCACCTCATAAAACCATGAACATTGAAGTGCAAAGGGAGATTATTCAGCCCATCTTGACTATCACTGACCCATGAATGCTAGAGTAACCCATCAATAATCCTTCTACTTTCTCACGATAGCATTATAAACTACTTCTCTTTAAATATTATTACATTTTATTTCCCATTCAAATAAACAACCAGCCTGAACTATTCCCTCTGGCAAAACATTCCATTCTTTTAGCAATGTTACAAAATTTTGAGATTTTTAAAATCAAGTCTTTAATTTCCCCCATCAGATAAAGCATAAAAATAAGTTTAATTTGACACCTAATTCACTTTCATATCTTCATTACTAAAACATTATGGTCATTTTCATACTCGGAAATTAGCAATTAGTTAAGATGCTAATTTCAGAGTATGAAAATGGTGTGATTGAGGACAGTCAAAAGCCCGTAACTTTCTTAAAAATTAAGAGAACTGAATGAAATTTTCAGTTATTATCGATTGAAGCATTCTGAAACTAATATACATCTTACTTGAATGACCTGAAATTAAAGCATATAATTAGTTAATTACCTAATTGAAACTAATTACAAAATTGACCATTGTGACGGTGGCGGCACGACTCACGTTGCAGCGGCCCCTACAGCCTGTCGGTCTTTTTTTTATTTTTTGTCTAGTTAAATGTAGTTGTCTTGTTTTTTTTTTCATTCTGTTTTTAACTGTGTATATGTGGGGGCGGGGGAGGGGGAAACTTAAAAAAATCTCTCCCCTGCACGAGAGACCTGACCTTTTCCCTGTCGGGTCTCCATTGTCGTTGGGGCCTAGCACAGTGGAGCGGCCTCCAACCGGGACGACCTGGGGGCTCCAGTCGGGGAGCCTGCGGAGCGGAGCTGTGGACTACTCATCATCGTGGGCTGACCGGCCTCGGAGCGTGGGGAGCGGTGGTGGCTCGCTACTGCGGCCCGACCCCGGAGCTACAGCTGCAGGCTGGTGAACTGTGATATCGGGAGCTCGCGGGTGCCTGGTGGAGACCGCTTTCCGGAGCTCCCGCAACGCAATTTCTCCAGCCCGTGTCGCGGGGTTGGAACGAGCCGGAGCGGGGCCGTACATCGCCCGGCGCGGACTTAAATGGCTGTGGGACTTACCATCGCCCGCCAGGTACTCGGGAAATGTGGTAACTTGTGAAGATTTTTCAACGTTGAAAAATATCGAAGAGTAAAATATGCTCGGGATGTAAAAATTTGATACTTTTTAACGTAGTCATACCGTAGTACCTCGCGAGTTTACCGTAGTAGGACCTGGTGTCCTATATCACTATTGTATGTTCATGATGGAAATAAGAATACTCAGTATATTCATTACCTTTGAATTGTAGTTTTATGTAATCCTCCCATAATTTCTGAGTTCCTTTTCACGATATCTATCAGACATACAGAATGTTGCAAGATAATATTTTGCCCAAACTCAGTTGTATCTTTCTATCTCAATAAATAAATAAATCGTCTTTTCAATCTTTTTTTAAATTTTCAGTTAGTTTAATGTCTGTTTTGGGGGGAAATTTTAACTTTTCTATGTGGGGAAGGGGGGGGGGGGGGGGGGGGGGGGGGGCAGGGGGGGGGTGGGGGGGGGGGGGGGGGGGGGGGGGGGGGGTAGGGGGAAACTGTTTCCCAGTCGCTTCCTGGCGGGGACACGACTATTTCTCCGAGTCGCGTCCTTGCCCCCCTCCTCGTGGTCTACCAGCTGGATCAGAGCGGCCTTTCCTGCTGGAGACCGGGAACCGGACCAGAGCTGCAACAGCGGCGGCGCAGCGCTGAATTCACTGCTGAGCGATGCCTACCGGGATCGCCGTTTGGAGCTTCGGAGCATTGGGCTGTTGCTCCAACATCGTGGAGATGCGGTTTGAGAGAGCTCCCAACTCAGGCGGCGCTGACCGTCATCGCGGAGTCCTGGGGCTCCTTGCAGAGGGCCGCCAGCATCAGTCTCCGCCCGGCGCGGCCTGCGGACTTTCTGAGCCGCGGACTCCGGTAGGAGGTGGCCGACTCTGTTGTCCAGGCTGCTGAGGACGTCCCCCAGCCCCGACGTCGGACTTACATTACCCCGGTGAGCGAGCCTGAACATCGAGCCGCCTGTAGCGGCGACTGCGGAGGGCTCGGGGAGGCCCCGACCACGGGTGAACATTGGGGAACATTGGAGGAAGAGACTGACTTTGGTGCCTTCCCTCACAGTGGGAAACTTTGATTCTGCTGTGTGGGGATGTTTTTATGTTGAATTCTATCGTGTGTTGTGTTTTTTATTTTTATTGTATGGCTGTATGGTAATCTCATTTCACTGTGCCAGCTGGCACATGTGCCAAATAAATATATCTTGTATCTTGCATCTTGTAAATATCACAAAATATGCCATTGTTTCAGCCACATTGTGACAAAATATAGAATGTAGGTTATTTGTAATCAGTCACCCCATCCCAGAAACAACAGTACTTAAAGAAGAACATTGGTTTTACTCATTTACAAGCATGTACCATACATAGTCCGTTGAACCATATCCAACAAAATGTTGTAATAATTGCATAAAGGGTATTATTGTCTAAGAAATTTGGTGTGGAATGATAATCCATCTCAGTACGCATATATGCAAATCCCAAGCTATAGATACTTTTCCCCCACCCCCAATTCCCCTCGCCCGATCTTCATTGAACCTACCATTTGACCAATCTTTTACTCAGCTGCTGTAACGTTTCCTTTCTATCAAAGTCTCTGTGTAGCATCTTTGTCCCTATCTTCAAATTCCCACTTTGAAATAAAATACAACTGTCGACTTAAAAATTTTGCAGCAGGATCGCTATATAAATGCAAATATATGGTATTTTAACATTTAGCATTTATCATTTCATCTAGCATCCCCCCCTTTACCACCACACGAGAAGCGTAACTTGAAGCGTTTGCATTTGGCGAATTTTGATACGGACCAGGAATGAAAATTAGTAGCTATGAATCGATTAACAGCGAGCTACGAGGTTAGATTGAAACACCCTGTCAGAGGGCTAAGAAACAAGACTGAGTTGACGGCGTATTGTTTTAAGTGAGCATTTTACAGCGACCTCACCTTATATTCTGGTTAAATATTCTTTCCACGGAAATCTCCTATTTTGCGTTAAAAATCATATTATAACCATAATATTCATTTATAACCGTTTGTAACATCAGTAACCACCTTAATGTTCGTGCGTTTAGTACCGGGTATGCTTGAAACTATTTATTGTAATGTACTGTGTAGATGGTTTATGCATGCAACCTATAATGTAGCTACCTCATCACCATTAACACGCCCTCTCATATCAGTATAACTATGATCTCCTCCCCTTCCTTCCTCCCATTTTGTCCTGGTACGCCTGAAGGCTGGATGCAGCCAGTGCTGGGACGTGTGTGCCAAGTACTATAATAAAGGCTCTAGTATAGGTTACAGTGCGTCAGACTAAGTCCCTTTACATACTGTATCTTTCCAAAAAAATGACATCAACCAGGTGTGAAAATTAAACTAAATCGAACAATGATTCAAAATGCGTGGGAATCGACTAATCACGATCTTGCTGCGAAATGTTTAAGTCGAAAGTTGTATTTTATTTCACAGTTGGAATTTGAAGATTGGGACAGAGATGCTACACGGAGATTTTAAACTTGGGAGAGCTCTTGGGTGAACTCGCACAATGGGACAGGGCTATGGAGCGAAGGAAACAGCCAACGTTTCGGGTCGGGTCTGAAGAAGGGTTTGCATATTTCCTTCGCTCCATAGATGCTGCCTCACCCGCTGAGTTTCTCCAACATTTTTGTCTACCGCAAAACGTCAATGATTCCGGCAATGCCGAGTTAGCTAGAGAGTAATGAGATGGGGAGCGGGAGAGAGAGAGCGTGTGAGAGAGAGAGAAGGAGGGAGAGAGCGAAAGACAGGCCCTGGGAGGAGACCTCCGACAGAAAGGTCAGTGTGGGAATGGGAAGTGTTTGGCAACTGGGAGATCATGTAAGTCCAGGTAGTAACCGGGAGAGTCGCGGTGCGAAACGTCACCCATTCCTTCTCTCCAGAGATGTTGTCTGACCCTCTGAGTTACTCCAGCTTTTGTTGTCTACCGTCGAGGTAAACCAGAATCTGCATTCCTTCCTACACAACAGAACAGTACAAGGAGCGGTTAATGTTAGAGGCTGCTCACTAACCTCACAATGTTTACATCGTTCTCTCTAGCAATGAATAAATATCATTCGGTTACCGTATTATGGACTACAATCGCCCGTTTAAAATGACTGCTCTTTAATTCTCAACCACTGGATATTTGCCTGGAAACATATTGCATGTTTTCGTTCAGTGAGATATTTCAATTTTAATAGACTGAGGTGTTAAATCCGGCGCCACTTCACAACAAACTAAACAACTCTAATTTAAATAGAGCATTTAGGATCGATAATAAAATTCCCAAGACTATTTCACATATATAATTCCAGCACCACTTCACACTGAGCTGTCCGTGATGTTTAAAGGGGCCGGCATCTGCCCTGATCGGATAAAACACTATTTGAAATAATTTGAAGTTTTGAAATGAATCCTCGCAGCCTAATGTATACTTTGATCTAAGATTTGATCCCTGCACAAAGCTCAATGTAAACGGAATGGAATCTCTATTAATGTTCTGAGACTCTCTACATAATGGAAGTGATCACATTCAGCCCTTCGAGCCAGCATTACCATTCAATATGATCATGGCTGATCATCCAAAATCAGTACCCAGTTTCTGCTTTCTCCCCATATCCCTTGATTCCGTAACCCTAAGAAATTTAAAGATGGGAGGCTTTTTATAGTGAAAAAAAAAACTGCATGGCACCATTTTTACCATGTGATGATTTTTCCACATGTCGGTAGTCGTTGTTGGCTCAAGAGTAACTCGGGAGAGGAACTTGGTAACTCGGGAGAGGAACTTGGTACATTGCAGAAATAAGAAGTAAACGGCAAACTTAGACATACATGTGGGAACTCGTTTAAACTCATGAACATAAGCTTGGAATCTCGTAGAAAACCTTGAGTTTGATTTTTTCTTTCATTCAGGATCACTCGTGGGTGGACTTGCACCATGAGACAGGGGCTTTACTCAGCAGATCAGGCAGGATCTCTGGGGAATAGAATAGATAACGTTTTGGGTCAGAACCCTTCTTCAGAATGACACGAGATAGATGGGATGTCAGGACCGCACTCGAGCTGGTGAATGGACGATTCAGTTGCCTGGAAACTATTCCTGGAACTCGAGGTATGCGTTTTCAAACTTCTACACCACTTCCTGATGGTAGTGGGGAGAAAAGGGAGTGACCAGGGTGGGACTGGTCTTGATTCTGCTGGCGGCCTTGCCAAGGCAGCGTAAAATGTAAATGGAGTCAATAAAAGGGAGGTTGGATGTGTGATGGTCCAGTGCATTGACATCCATCCTTAACTAAGGAGCCCAAAGCTGTTCACAGTACTCCTGATGTTGTCTCTGCATTGCCCTATATAACTAAAACATAATCTCTCTACGTTTGTAATAAAAAAATCATAACATTCTGTTCACTCACTCACCTTGCTGTACTTTTACTTGCTGCACATAAGCCTTTTGCAACTCATGGACGGCGACACCAATAATCCTTTGTACCTTAAGAGTCGTGGACTCTCTCAACATTTAGAGAACATGCTTCCTTTCTTTTCCTTACCAAATGAACATTTTCACATTTTCCTATTTCCCAGATCTTTGCCGGTTCTCCTAACCTACCTGTGTCCTTATCTAGTCTCCATATGCCCTTTCTCAACCTATTCCCCTACCTATCTCTCTGACATTACCAAATGGTAAGGGACAGGGATATGTTAGTGATCTGTGCTTATAAGAAGGACCATAATATTCAAACACATCTGTGTGGTTATTGGTAGTGGTTTAATTATTGTCACGTGCTTGCGTTGTCAAATGATTGCGTGCTATCTAATTAACTCAGATGGCGACGACGGATGCAAGGAGTGGGCCGGTAGGGGAGGGACTGGGTTATTGCCTCCAGCGCCTGCAAGGTCGGCTGCAGTAAGTGCACGTCCGGGACACTGAGGCGGTCAGGACATGGATATTGGTTAGTGGGCTGAGCCAGTCAAGGGCAATGTCGAAGGTTCTGCAGCAGCCTGGGGCTTATTTGGGCTTATCTGGATCAGGGGCACTCCAGTACATCCAGCATGTGGGCCGGTCTTCACACTTTTGTAAAGGTTGACAAAATATGGTGACGGGTCGAAGAATTTCACTGAACAATGCATACGTGACAAAAAATAATATACCTTAGTGCAATGAAGCCAATTACAAGTAGAACAGGAAGTGTAAAATTAAAATACCAGAGGGCAGAATATAGCTTTGCAGCATTGCAGTGTTACAGTTCCAGAGAAAAAGTCCAATGTCCACAATGAGACAGATTGGATGATCAGGACTACACCCTAGTTTATGGGAAGACCATTCAGTAGTCTGGCAACAGAATTCCTCAGTCCATTGGTATGTGATTTCAAGCTTTTTTATCTTCTGCATGACGGGAGAGGAGAGGAGGAACTGAATGGGGTGAGAATGGTTCTTGATTATGTTGGCTGCTTTCCTGAAGGAGCATGAAGTGTAGATGGTGGGAGTCTTGCCTCTGTGATGAACTAGGCTATATCCACAACTCTGCAATCTCATCATGTCAATATCACTTCCAATTTGCTTTATCTGTCCAGCCATGTTGCAGGGAGGAGTGGTAGATGGGTATTGGCATTAAATAACAGACCAATGTTTTACCAGTGGCTTCATTGAAGGTTTTCACACATATTAAAAGTGTTAGCAAGTAAAAATGACGAATTTTCATAGTGCATATATATCACAAAACTCCTGATCATCTCAAGTACTACTTGAAGTCTAATCCCAGTTCCAATATGAGCTAAATTGTGACATCAGATTTTACAAGTCACAATATGATAATAAACAGATAATCTGTGTAAATTGAGAGATAATTGGAGGCCACTGGTAGCTTCCCTGCTCTTCTTCAATTTGAATTTGAGTTTAGTTTATTCTCACATGTACTGAGGTACAGTGAAAAGCTTTAGTTGCAAACAAACCAGTCAGCACAAAGACAATACATGATTACATTTGAGCCATCCACATCTTCAGAATAGTTCCCCCGAATCTATTACATATCTCTGAATTTATTTGGGCACACCTGATATTGTCGCCTCCCTCACTGTCATGTCAATGTTTATGTTTATGTTCTAATCTCGTACAATCTTTGACTCGGCACCAACCAGATTTATAAAATCTATATAACATACATTCATATTTACAATTATAAATTTTTACAGGCTTTAAAAGTTGAAATATTTAAACACTCCCCAGCTTTAATTAAATGCAACCTTTTATCCTTTACTTTATCTTCTCCTTCATCCTTTCTGACAATTCTGCTTTAAATTTCATCCAACTACCGAGCTAATCTACATCTGTGTCTGACATGTGGACTCTTCCATATCATGTTCTCTACTTTAACACCATCTGCAGATGTTGATCTGTTCGAGTGCAGAGGCAAATCAACACAAGACAGCGAGATAGCACACTAACTGGAGAAAGTGACGGAACTTACTAACGACAAAATAATTAGGCAGCCTAGACCTGTTTAGGTGATTACACGTTTTCAATCATCAAGAGGGAGTTCAGTCTGATTTTTTACTGTGAATGGCTTTACAGATTAACAGGGTGCAATGGGTGGATTCAATGGGCCAAAGGGCCTGTATTCATGGTGTATCTCTCTGTAACACAGATGAATATGATCTGCTGGAGTGGTTTCAGTCACGTGAGGCAGTTAGAGAGGACTTTTCCCTTTTGGTTCAGGGATTTTCTGTTTTTGTAACCTCTCCCGAGTGATTACATGGATTTATGATGTTTGGGAGTTATGTTGGAATCATCCAGAGTGCGTGGGCTGACTCAATGAACCTGGCCTGCTATAGTTGCAGTCTATGCTACAGGTCAACATGAGATTTGATTCAAAAAGTGAAGTGGGGGAAATGTGGCTAAACAGAGTAAAGGTTGGTTGTGAATTGAATTGGATCAACATGGCAACATGTTACAAGCAGAGTTTAACAATGATTAGGATCATTGCCATAAATGATTTATAGTTGGTAGATCGAGAAGATCGTTGGCAAAAAATGCAACTAGAGGCAGATGAGATGGGTTTAGCTGGGCAACATGTTTGGCACAAACATTGTGGGCCAAAGGGCCTGTTCCTGGACTGCACTGTTTTATGTTCTGAGCTATTTAGATTGCTCTGTGCGCATTTAAGTCCTATTCTTTCAACTGAAAGAATGTTAGGTGCAGTAACTGTTTAAATTACAAATCTCCCCAAAAAATTGTGTCCACCTCATAAAACCATGAACATTGAAGTGCAAAGGGAGATCATTCAGCCCATCTTGACTATCACTGACCCATGAATGCAAGAGTAACCCATCAATAATCCTTCTTCTAGTTTCTCACGATAGCATTATAAACTACTTCTCTTTAAATATTATTACATTTTCTTTCCCATTCAAATAAACAACCAGCTCTGCCTGAACTATTCCCTCTGGCAAAACATTCCATTCTTTAAAATTGTGTACTTACACAGTGAAAATCTTCACTCTGGAGACAATATTAAATGTTAAATGGGCAAGTCCTCATCAATCCCACAGCAATAACTACACTTAATATAGCCACCAAATGAGCGCAGGTTGAATAAGTTAGGTCTTTATTCTCTGGAGTGCAGAAGGTTAAGGGGGGACTTGATAGAGGTCTTTAAAATGATGAGAGGGATAGACAGAGTTGATGTGGACAAGCTTTTCCCTTTGAGAATAGGGAAGATTCAAACAAGAGGACATGACTTCAGAATGAAGGGACCGAAGTTTAGGGGTAACATGATGGGAAACTTCTTTACTCAGAGAGTGGTAGCGGTGTGGAATGAGCTTCCAGTGGAAGTGGTGTTGGCAGGTTCGTTGGTATCATTTAAAAATAAATTGGATAGGCATATGGATGAGAAGGGAATGGAGGGTTATGGTATGAGTGCAGGCAGGTGGGACTAAGGGAAAAAAGTTGTTCGGCACGGACTTGTAGGGCCGAGATGGCCTGTTTCCGTGCTGTAATTGTTATATGTTATATGTTATAGGTGCGCTACATACCAAAGGGATTGTGAAATCGACAGAAGAATGTATGGTTGTGTGTTTATGCTTGGTTTTTTCATGTTATTTATTTTAGTTGTTTATTTCAGATATTTCTCTTTTACGTATCGTTAGCTTTTAGATAATGTGTAAATGGTGCACTGACTGGTTGGCATTTTTAATTTTGTTGTACATGTTTACATGGTCACTTCATTTCATGAAAATATATATAAAAACTACTTTATTTAAAAGCCACAGTAAGAGTATGTGAAATCGGGCCCTGCCAGAATTATGTACAGGTTGGGATATTACAGCATCAGAGTAATAGAGTCATAGATCTATACAGCATGTCCTTTGGCCAACTCAACAATGCCGACCAAATTTCCTAACAGAGCTGCTTCCATTTTCCTATAGCTAAGTTGTGAAAGGCTGTAATCTTGAACCACTGTCGTCAGTGCACTCGATGTATTGCCACAGTGGTTAAAAAGGCTGAAGTTCCAGGTTTCTGAAGGTTCACAAGTTAAAATGGAGTGTGACTTAAGGTGAACTTGGAGGTGGTGGGGTAACCTTGACCTTCTGCGTGGTAGATATCATGGATTTTGGAGGTGGTTTAGTGGAAGCCTTGGACAGTTGCTGCAGGGTACCCTTCAGTGCCCGCTCCAAGTGCTGGAAACATATAAAACTGCAGATACTGGAACAACTGGTGGGCGGCCAGTGGCGGAGTGGTGCTTTACAATGCCAGAGACCCATGTTTAATAGTAAGATTAAACGAGAACTTACCAGTTTGAAGTTTGATCTGTATTTTATGAGGAGTTACGATGAGGGATTACGTGACGAACCCGTCCAGCACGCATGCGCGACGTACTTCAAAGCAGCGGTGTGGAATCACAGGAAACACAATAATTGAAATAAACATAGTAAAGGAAAGGAGAACTAAGATACCAGTTGATCTCTATAATTGAGGGTGGGAGCGGAGGGCACGTAATCCCTCATCGTAACTCCTCATAAAATACAGATTATCATTTCAACAATTAAAATTAAAATTTAAATTGAAGGATAATCAATATTTTAAATATATACAGGTATGTGACTTTATGAAGAAATATACACATAGATTTCAAACTATATTTTTAGATCCTTTAGAAGAAGCAATGAATATTAAGGCTGATTCACAAAAATTAATATCATACTTTTATAATAATATATTAAATAGAGAATCACCCTCAACAGAAGCGTTAAGGGAAGATTGGGAACAAGAGCTAATGATAAAGATCTCGAAGGATAGATGGGAAAAGTATTTGATGAATACACATAACTGTTCTATTAATGCAAGACATAATTTAATTCAATTCAAATTATTACATAGACTATATTATTCAAAAACGAGGTTGAATAAATTTTATCCAAACGTCTCTCCCAGATGCGATAAATGTTTGTTTCAAAACGCTAATATAACACATTCATTTGTAGGATGTACAAAGTTGAATAAATTTTGGAGTGATATATTCGATATATTTACAAAGATTTTCAAGTCAAGAATAGAACCCAAAACGGAATGGATTATATTTGGAATAATAGGAGAAGATACCAATTTAAATAAAGATCAAAATGTTTTTTTTAATTATGGGTTAATAATTGGAAAGAAATTGATACTTAAATTTTGGAAAAATACAACCACACCAACCGTTAAAATGTGGATTAGGAATATGATGGACATAGCACGCCTTGAAGAAATGAGACTCCGACTAATAGATAAATATGACCAATTCTTAAGGAGTTGGTCTCCTTTCATCGACTTTTTGGAATCATGTGATGCAGCGGTACCGTAAGGATTGCTGATTTCAGTTCATGACGTGGATAGATCTACATCTCCGAATACAGATTTGAAAAATTCTCTTTTAAGGGGCCTTCTCTTCTATTTCTACTTTCCACTTTCTCTCTTCCTTTTTTTATTTTTTATATACACACTTCACGTTTTTCTACTCTCTACCATCTATTTTTCCACTTTTTCCACTTTTTCCCCTTTCTATTGTTTTCTTGTTCTTGTCCTGCTTACTTCCTTCTTATAACATAAAACTAGAGGTTGTACATAGAATGGATTACGGTATTACATAGTTGGCACCTAAAATTAGGTTCCACTGTACTGTTTTGTGCTGTATTAACTTCTAATAAAATAAACAAAAAAAAAAAAAAAGAAAAGGAGAACTAAGATACCAGTTGATCTCTATAATTGAGGGTGGGAGCGGAGGGCACGTAATCCCTCATCGTAACTCCTCATAAAATACAGATCAAACTTCAAACTGGTAAGTTCTCGTTTAATCTTACTATTTTACTTCGGAGTCACGTGAGTGACTACGTGAAGATTTTAAAGCTCTGTGATTTCAAACCGTATAACAGTCCATGCTTCACTCCCTGCCGAAGTCATCCAAGGGAGGAAGTGTGTTATCGTAATCAAACCTGAATCTGTTTGTAAAACAACAATGGTATTATTTGAAAATAATAACAAAGAAATTAATGCTCCCCCGGGCTAAATTATATATTTTTTGCAGCGTCTAAAATTCTCTCTACAAATGAAATGGGTTTTAATGGCTTGTTTAATCGGCGTCGGCGTTCCACCAGCCCGGCGTGAGGGCCTGAACATCGGGCCACCCGGGGCGGCGACTGCGGGTGCTCGGAAGGCCCCGACCATGGATGAACACGGAGGGGAGGCTGGCTGGACTATGGTGCCTTCCTCACCTTGGTGCCACTGTGTTGTGTTGTGTCGTGGACTTTCTATGTTTGTGCTTTTTTTAAATTCTATTTTTTTTTTTTTAATATGTTTTAATATTTATTACTTATTTATTTTTATGATACTGACTGTAAAGGGAAATTCATTTTGTTGTCTCTAATTGAGACAATGACAATAAATTTGAATACAATACAATACAATACAAAGTTGTAGAATGTTTGAAAGTTCTTCCCATGGACCACCCCTCTGTTACCAGGTTAGGTCCAGTGGCACATCCATACTGTTAGCCGCTGACATGGATGCTGCTCTGGTGGAGTGAGATGTGCAAATATCGGTATCCACTACAGCAGCTCCCAATACCTGTTTGAGCCATCTAGAGATGGTTTGACTCGGTACCCTGACCCAGTGGCTTTTTTGTGGCCGACTCATTTTGTCTCCCTCGGGAATTTTTTGTTGTGTTGATATATTGTAGAAGGTGAGTCATGACGTATAACGGTGGTCAGGTGGGTACGCCTGGAATTTCCATAATCAGTCCTGAAGTTCCTGGTCTGCTCTGTTTTACCAGCTCCTGAATGGTGAATGTTATTTGGTCTGATGTTATGACCATATTGTCCAGTCTGAGTAGGTAAAAAGACTGGACCCTTATGCTGAGACTAAGCCATCAGCATGGCCGCATACAGGGTAGCTGTTTTCAGTAAGAAATCTGGCTGGTGGCCATCCCTTAGGTATGTTAGGACAACGCTGACATCCCAGACCTTGGTATATCTAGGTCTTGGGATTTTGAATAGAAGTTAGTCAGATTCAGTCGGAATACAAAGAAATCGATATCTGGTGTTCCATATTGCGTTGTAATTTCAGCAAATACTTCGGTTTACCATGTCTGCCACAGTATTTAGCTCACCTGGTAGGTAAGTTGCTGATAGCCAAATATGTTTGACGACATACCATTACCAAATCAAATTGTCACATGATATCGATTTTATTCCGCCCATGTGGTTTAGTATAGGCCACCACTGTGATATTGTCAAATTATAAACAAACCTGCAAAATGGTGCACTATTGAACAATATGCTTTTAACCCATAGAACGCACCCAACATTTCCAACTAGGTTTTATGTCCAGTGTCTGTAGTAGTGGTGATGACTATAGATTAGTCCATTTACCACCTGTTCTGGATATGGGTTATTTTGTTTAAACGCTAGCACCTTAGCTCTAATGGAAAGGTCCAAGTTAAGTAGCTGGTAATGCTGCTACTAATTTCCCAATTACTCTTGCCACTTTGTCGAATGGTTGGTTGATTGTTAACCATTAATTTGTTACAGGTTTGTGCCAATTATGCTGATTCTCCTTTTGGCAACGTTATAGACATGTGGACTGAGTTAATTGAATACCAGATAGTCCATAGTTGTGGATGGTGTCAACGTATATTTATCTGGATTGTATGACAAAGCCCAGGCTAAATAAGTTTTTAGTAGCTAATGCTGCTGATTTAGCTAATTCCATGGTTTTGTCTGTTGTTAAATATCATCGAGATATGCCATGACAATATGTTTCCTTAATAGTGTCAGGGCTGGTTTGAACATCTTGGAAAACAGTTTTGGCTCATATTTAGCCCATTAGTCAATAATTTATACTGCCATAGTTACCCCATCCAGGTAAATTTTAGGTATCTCCAATGATCTTTATGCATGGGTACTGAATAGTATGCATCTTTTAAGTCGATGCCTACCATAAAGTATCTTTAGGAAATCCATGTTTGGCAGTTACAAATGTTTTCCATTAAAGTGTGTATACCTGGTGAAAGTATTCAAAGTGGTTAAGTCAATGATGGTGCAACAATCACCATCTTTTTTGTTTTTTTTGGTAAATAAATACGGTTCCAAAGGTTCATATTTAGACTTCTTTATGACCCCTTTGTATGTCTTCTCCAGTTCAGCTTGTCCCTCATGTTTCCTTTTTAGTGAGAGGGTAAAACCCCTTTGGGGTGCATGCTGAACCGGTGGCAAGTTTTTCTTAAATTCAATTTTGTCCTTGAATACTTTTGGTATATAACTAGTGATAGTTCTTCATGCTTCCAAAACCAGGTGTGGATTCCCCCCCCCTGTTAGCACAATCCCCTCACCTTTTATGTGATGGTAGGAACCATACTCACCTACCTCCACTGTTGTTTAGTGGTGTGTTCATTTCTTCGGTTTCTGGTTCCTTGTTCGTCAGGGTGGCATTGTTGGGGGGTGGCGCATTTTCCATGGGGCCTGCTCTGGGCCCTGTCCTGAAAGACTTGCGGGGATGGCATGCGGGCTTTCACCAGTACCATGAAGTAGACGCCTACTGGTGGATGCATGTTGGTACTGCTGTCTGGTTTTGTGTGGTTTGCTCATTCCAGGTCCTGCCCTCATGAGGCCAAATATCTTGGATACTTCGTCCAGTTTTTAGGCTTGATTTGGTAGCTTTGCCAGATAGCAGGATCTGTGGTTCTTAGGTCGGCGTTCTCACAGTCCTGTGAATTTTTTAGGTTGAGGGCAGGTTTTATGACTTCCTTCCAGAGATTGCGGATCACATACTGTGTTGAACAGTAGGGTCAGGTGTTTTGCCATACTACCCTGCCCCTCTGGAATGAGCATGCTAAATGATAGCCGACGTCAGGGGTATCAATATTGCAAATTAAGATTTTGGGTTTTAAATGCCCTGCTCAATGTACCCCCATTAATGGTAGGCATTTTGAGCAAATGCAACTTTGGGGAGACGTGATAAAGTCCAACGCCTCATGACTACCTGTCTTGGAGAGGTTTTTAAAAGACAGGTAGTAAGCTGGCCGGCAGTTTAGGCTGTAACGGCCATCTTGCTCGTGGTGTAGCCACGTAGCGGTATCTCACACCCAGCAGCTCTTCCTGGTCCTGTACCTCAAGCATACTCCCGATGTTGTTCAGCCAGTGACCCCTCTTCTTGACCAGCCCAACCCTGGTCGCCAACGATCCCCTCTGATGAGGGAGATGCGATGGCCAGTGCTGTTAGTGCACTGGAGCGGGAGTGTTTGTGCTCCCTTGGCGAGCTTGCCCCAGCTCCCGAGGCAAGTCTCGCTGGAGTTTTTACTCCATGACCTTTCTCTGAGGCTTGGAGAACAGACACTTTCTCGCTCTCGGGCGGTAGTTTGAAGTGCCGGCTCTCTGAATGAGCCGGCCTGTCCGTCTTCCGTGTGTCTGTCTCCAGCCCGTTGCGACTGGTCGCCAACTTTGTTCAGGCGGCTGCCTCTGTCGTTGTCGCGGCGAGTCTCCTTGTCGGAGTATGCAGGGATTACCGGCCGGTCTGTATCTTGATTTGCCTCCAGTCCACTGCTGTTCGTCAGGCAGCGCTAGCGGACTGGGCTCGGCTCGGTACCCATGACTGCGTCGAGGTGCCGCCTCTCGCCCCCCCCCCCCCACTGATGGAACGCTCCTTCCCTGGAGTCGAACGGGGGCAGTTTTTCTCTGTGCTGCTTTGCTCTTTCCAGCTTTCATCTGGTGCACAAAGAAGAGCAAAGTTTGTCAATTTGAACCTGTGGGTAAGTATTTACCTAACGGTCCGTTCTTTCAGGCTTGTAGCGGGAGCGCCTGTACTCCCGTTCGTCGCTGTTGCACTGCGTGAACGCTCATGTCGCGCATGCGTGCTGGACGGGTTCTTCACGTAGTCACTCACGTGACTCCGAAGTAAAATCCTGATGACAGGTGCCTGTCTGTATGGAGCTTGTACATTCTCCCCATGACCTGCATGGGTTTCCTCTGAGATTTAGTTTAGTTTAGAGATTCAGCGTAGAACCGCACTGACCACCGATCCCCGCATATTAACACTACCCTACACACACTAGAGACAATTTTTAAGAAGCCAATTTACCTACATATCTGTACTCCTTTGGAGTGTGGGAGGAAACCGAAGGTCTTGGAGAAAACCCACATGGTCACAGGGAGAAATTACAAACTCCATACAGATAGCACCGATGGTTGGGATCGAACCCGGGTCTCTGGCGCAGCAAGTGCTGTAAAGCAGCACTCTACCACTGCGCCACCGTACCGTCCTTCTGCGATCTTCAGTTTCCTCCCACACTCCAAAGACGTATACGTTTTTTAGGTTAATTGGCTTGGTATAAGTTGACCCAAAATATTAACTGTTTATTCTTGAGCAAAAAACAAAATCCTGTAGGAACTCAGCGTATCGGGCAGCATGGCACAACAGAGGATGTATTTCCTGCGGCAGCTGAGGAAGCACAATCTGCCACAGGCAATGATGGTCCAATTCTACACAGCCATCGTAGAGTCTGTCCTCACCTTCTCCATCATGGTCTGGTTTGGCTCAGCCACCAAGCACGACACCTGGAGGCTGCAGCGAATCGTCCGATCAGCTGAGAAGGTTATTGGCTGCAACCTTCCCTCCATTGATGAACTGTACACTGCAAGGGCCAGGAAGCGAGTGGGCAAGATCATCTCTGACCCCTCTCACCCTGGCCACAAACTCATTGAATCACTTCCCTCTGGAAGGCGACTCCAGAATGTCAAAGCTGCCACAGCCAGACATAAAAACAGCTTTTTTTCCACTAATCTGTAGCCTCCTTTTGCTCTGGTATTTTAATTCACATGTTTAATCAATAATGTTTTATTAATAATGTTTTATGTGTCATTCCTAACTGTCACAATGTATGTCGTTGTCACTTGCGGGTGGAGCACCAAGGCAAATTCCTTGTATGTGAATACTTGGCCAAAAAATCTATTAATTAATTCATTCATTCATTCATCTGTAGTGGGAATGGACAGATGACATAGAAACATAGAAACTAGGTGCAGGAGGAGGCCATTCGGCCCTTCGAGCCAGCACCGCCATTCATTGTGATCATGGCTGATCATCCCCAATCATTTCGGGTTAGGACCCTTCTTCAGACCGATAGGAATAGGGGGAGAAAGCTGGAACAGAGAGGTGTGGGTGGGATAAAACCTGACAAGTGATAGGTGGATACAGTTGAAGGGGAAGTTGTTTGGCAGATGGGTGGAATGAGTGAAAAAACTACAGGTGAAAAAGAAACAAAAGGGTGTCAGATAAGGGGAGAAGAAAACTGATGTGTAAGGCTGGAGGAAGGAATACGGGGTGGAAAGGACAGGACAGGAGAGGGGAAAGAGGAAGCATAAAATGGAAACGGGGACTATGGGTGGAGGGGAAGTTTAGGTTAGTTTAGTTTAGAGATACAGCGCGGAAACAGGTCCTTTGGCCCAACGAGTCCACGTCCTTCATCAGAACTGAATTATTCTTTTTCATGTTTAGTCTTGTAGGCTTGTTTTGCAATTAAACAATTTTGCATTCCATTCTTTTCCCACAATCAAGTGTTTTGCTTCAGGAAGTAATTGGAACAGTCAAGTTAATTAGACAACAAGGCAATGTTTACACATATCCACTACATTCCTCCCCATCCTGTTAGTCTACTGACCTGTGGTGTATGGCCATCATACAGCTCCAGTGTCCCTTGAAATGGAGAGAAATGACAAACTGGGAACAGGCACTCTGTCTCCCAGGAGGGTACGGAACATTTGCATATTTCAGCTTAAAATTGTGCAATATGGTGCATACTGTAGCGAGTCTTTTAACTTACACTTGAATGCAATATATATGCTTTAAATTGGAATGGAGCGTTTTTGAAAGGGGGGAGGCTGTGCGCTCACTGATCACTGGCCTTGGGGATACCCGGTGAGGGAGTAGAGCAACCGAATGGGGAGAGGGTGTGGAAGAAGGGTGTCCCCCCTCCCAGGGTAGGAACGTTTTGAAATTTGATGTATTCAAATCTTGTTTTAGTGCATTGTAGAAGTATGATTTCAATGTTTTTTGTATGAAGTATTTTTAAGAGGTAACTTTTTAAGGGGTAACTTTATCCACACAAAGGGTGATGGGTGCATGGAACAAGCTGCCAGAGGAGGTAGTTGAGGCAGGGACCATCCCACCATTTACGAAAAAGTTAGACTGATACATGGATAGGACAGGTTTGGAGGTATGGACCAAAAGCAGGTGGCGTAGCTGGGACATGTTGGTGGGTGTGGGCAAGTTGCGCCGAAGGGCCTGTTTTCACACTGTATCACTCTATGACTACATTATACCTCCACCATGCATGAATGCTTCAAAATCAAGTGATCGAGTTTTATTGCCATATACTCAAGCATAGAAACATAGAAAATAGGTGCAGGAATAGGCCATCGGCCCTTCGAGCCAGCACTGCCATTCAATATGATCATGGCTATTCATCTAAAATCAGTACCTCTTTCCTGTTTTTTCCCCATATCCCTTGATGTCATTAGCCCCAAGAACTAAATGTAACTCTCTCTTGAAAACATCCAGTGAATTGGCCTGCACTGCCTTCTGTGGCAGAGAATTCCACAGATTCACAACTCTCTGCGTGAAGAAAGTTTGTTCTCATCTCAGTCCTAACTAGCCTCCTTTTATTCTTAAACTGTGACCCATGGTTCTGAACGCCCCCAACATCGGGAACATTTTTCCTGCAGTTACAGTAAGTGAAAATCTAGCAGGCAAGCAGGATGCTTTCACCAACCACCCCCATTTGAAGTCCACTATCTTCCACCGTTTCTTCCCAGTGCTTGGTACTTACTTCCAGCAGCCACTGGTTGTCCTCCAGGATGCACCGAGCCGCAGCCTGATCCATGCCGGTCACCTGGGCAAATTCGGCACAGAGACTTTCACGGCAGCGGCGCAACGCTTCGACGCCTCCGACGGCCCAGGACTCTTGCACTGAGGCTGCTCCATGGCCGGAGCTGCAGTGAGCGACTCGCCAGCCCGGCAAACACTCTCCAGCTCCGCTCCCAATCTACATCTGTCCCCGCCGCTGCTTCTGCTTCCAACACCCGCGGCCCATGCAGTTGAGCCCATGCTCTCTCCCTCTCTTCCCCCTCTCTCCCTCCCACCTCACTCTCCCCCTCTCTCTCGTCCCCTCTCTCCCTCTCTCTCTCCTCTCTCTCTCTCAGTCCCTGTGTGTCTCTCTCCCCCTCTCTCTCCCCCCTCTCTATCTCTCTCTCTCTCTCTCTCTTTCTCTCTCTCCCCCTCTCTCTCTCCTCTCGCTCTCTGCCCCTTGCTTCCCCTCTCTCTCCCCCTCTCTCTTTTTCTCCCTTCCTCTTTGTCTCCCCCTCTCTCTCTCTCCCTCTCCCTCTCCACACACTCCCCCCCTCTCTCCCCCCCACCTCCCTCCTTCACTCACCTCCTCTCCCCCCTTCCCTCCCTCCTTCCCTCTCTCTCCTCTCTCCTCTCTCCTCCTCTCTCTCTCTCTCTTTCTCCCTCCTCCACATCTCTCTCTCTACTTTCTGTCCTCTCTCTCTCTCTTTCTCCTCTGTCTCTATCTCCTCTTTCTCTTTGCCCCCCCCCTCTCTTTCCCCCCTCTCTCTTTAACCACCCCTCTCTCTCTTCCCCCTCTCTCTCCCATTCTCTCCTATCCTCCCCTCTCTCCTCCACCCCCCCCACTCTCTCTTCTCCTTCCCTCTCACCCCTCTCTCTCTTCCCCCCCTCCCCCCTGGCGGCCTCTCTCCCCTCCCCTCTCTCCACTCTCTCTCCCCTACCCCGCAAACCTCTCCCTCTTCTCTCCCCGCTCCATTCACTCCCCCCCCGGCTCTCCAACACCCACTCTCCCCTCTCCCCCCCCCCCATCAGATAAAGCATCTCCCCCCCCCACCTCCCCCCCATTTTCATACTCTCTCCCCCTCTCTCCCCCCACTGTCTCCGTCTCCTTCCCTCCTCTCTCTCTCTCTCTCTCTCTCTCTCCACCTCCCTTTGAGAGTCTGTCCCTTCGGCACAGAGACTACCGACGGCTCCGCGGCCCGGGACTCTCACACTGGGGCTGCTCCTTGGCCTGAGCTGTAGCGAGCGATTCGCCAGCCCCGCAAACACCCGCAGCCCGGCGAATACATCGTCAGTCCCGGCTCCCCGCATCTGTTCCCGCTGCTGGTTCTGCTCCCATCCCTCCCTCTGCCCCGGCTCTCCGACACCCGCGGACCATGCAGTTTATCTGAGTTTGGAAATTTTCGTTGATCACAAAATTTCTCACCACAGAGCGTGAGAGTTTGCGTGAGGGCGCGAGTCTCACGCTCATAGCGTGAGAGTTGACAGCCCTGCAGTAGTTCTATCTTGTCCCACTTTTGCATATTTTAGTTTAGTTTAGAGATACAGAGTGGAAACAGGCCTTTCTGCCCACAGAGTACGTGCAGACAAGTGATTCCCGTACACTAGCTCTATCCTACACATGAAGGACAATTTAGAGAAACCAATTAAGCTACAAACCTGTACGTCTTTGGAATGTGGGAGGAAACTGGAGCACCCGGGGAAAACCTACGTGCTCACAGGGTGAACATACAAACTCCGTATAGACAGCTCCAATAGTCAGGATCGAACCCGGATCTCCCCTGTAAGGCAATGCACCACTGTGCCACCCCACGGTCAAGGTGACGGAGTGAATGTACAAGCTCCGTACAGACAGCACCCACAGTCTAGATTGAACCCAGGTCGTTGGCTGTGAGGCAGCAACTGTATCAGCAGCTGCGCCCATATAAAGCAGCGAAGTTTAGCTTTTAATATGGCAACGGCAAAGACTTATTTGATGACAATGAAATAATCAGATTTTAGTTGCTGTTTGAGGGACAGTTACTGAGCAGGTCACTGTGGAGAATTCACTTGCTCTTCAAAGCATTGTCATAGGATTCTGATAACCTCTGCCGTGGGCAGACATGTATACAACGCAAGAACATTTACCCTGCATTCCAAGTGTTATTTCACAAACTGTGGGTGGTGTTGCTCTAAGAGATGCTGTGAATCTATTACCACTCTTATAATGGCTGGACCACAAGAACAAATAAAAGCTTGAAATGTTAGTTTAATGCAGGATTGTTATGATTAGCCAACTAAGCAGACAGGCATCCAACATATTATTTCACAGTTATCACGAGTTGCAGTTTGTATTCCCACGGTGAAGGAGGAGGAGACGCTAACAGGCCACAGGCCATTTTTTTAGGTGGCTGTGCTCCATTAGTTTAGATTAGTTTAGTTTATAGATACAGCACAAAAACAGGCCCTTCGGCCCACCATGCCCATGATCCCCGTTCACTAACACTATCCGACACACAAGGGACAATTTGTAATTTTTACCAAAGCCAATTAACCTACAAATCTGTACATCATTGGAGTGTGGGAAGAAACTGGAGCACCCAGAGAAAACCCAAGCAGGTCATAGAGAGAATGTACAAACTCCATACAGACATTACCCGTAGTCAGGATCGAACCCGGGGCTTTGGTGCTGTAAGGCAGCCACTCTACTGCTGCGCCACAGTGCAGCCCCTAATTAGTTTCATTTCACTGATATTCTCTGTTGGCTACTTGTTATTCTAGAGAATTATAATAAAAGGTTTGATGCAAGTGTAATAGTGAGCCAGGGAAAAAGGATTTGTTATGTCATCTCCTCAATTTTTAAAGACACCGTGGCAGGTTAATCATTAAAAGTCACACACTTAATGTAAAGAAATTTAGGAATAAAAACTGCACAATTATTTTTAAAGATCGGCATTTAAAATACACTTTCACAATTACATGGAGGTAACTTTAAATGCCACAAATGTTACTAGCTTAGATGGGGCATTGTATTCAACATGGATTAGTCGAGCTGCAAGGGATGTTTCCATGCTGTATGAGTCTTTTACTCCAGATTCCAGCATCTGCAGTCTCTTGTTACTCCTATCTATAACTTCACTTTCCAAATTCTGTGATGACCATATCTTGAAGTAAGCTCCTGTTGCAATGAACATAGAAACATAGAAATTAGGTGCAGGAGTAGGCCATTCGGCCCTTCGAGCCTGCACCGCCATTCAATATAATCATGGCTGATCATCCAACTCAGTATCCCGTACCTGCCTTCTCTCCATACCCTATGATCCCCTTAGCCACAAGGGCCACATCTAACTCCCTCTTAAATATAGCCAATGAACTGGCCTCAACTACCCTCTGTGGCAGAGAGTTCCAGAGATTCACCACTCTCTGTGTGAAAAAAAGTTCTTCTCATCTCGGTTTTAAAGGATTTCCCCCTTATCCTTAAGCTGTGACCCCTTGTCCTGGACTTCCCCAACATCGGGAACAATCTTCCTGCATCTAGCCTGTCCAACCCCTTAAGAATTTTGTACGTTTCTATAAGATCCCCTCTCAATCTCCTAAATTCTAGAGAGCATAAACCAAGTCTATCCAGTCTTTCTTCATAAGACAGTCCTGACATCCCAGGAATCAGTCTGATGAACCTTCTCTGTACTCCCTCTATGGCAATAATGTCCTTCCTCAGATTTGGAGACCAAAACTGTACGCAATACTCCAGGTGTGGTCTCACCAAGACCCTGTACAACTGCAGTAGAACCTCCCTGCTCCTATACTCAAATGAAGTATAACCACACTTGAGAAAATGTTTTTGGCTAAACATGCTGAATTGATAATTGCCAAACCAGCAAAGCACTAAGATTTCCTTTGTATTACTTCCTCAAATGGGTGAGAAGGTGGGAGCCAAATGTATTTGAAAAATAAGATTTAAAATAGAAGAAAATAATTCTGAAAGGTAACAATGATCTTTATTAAAACACCTTGTAAAAGAATACACAACAGCTGTTACATTTTGTAGTTTCTGTTGGAAACCTCCATTCTACATTAGTTACACCAGCAATGAACAGAGCTGTGCAATGACCAGAGATTCAGAAAAATTGTTTCTGGTAAAATTACGTATGGAAATCTGGTAGCTGCACAAGTTCCGCCAGGTCTGTTCGATAAAGTTGAAGGTGAAAAAGTATAAAAGCACAAATCTGCAGAGAAATCTATTCAATGACTACTCATTTATTAGCACTGAAGACAACACAACTAATATAGAGATTAAGAGTTAAATATTGTACCAGGAGCTATGCTGAAGGATTAAACATTTTAGATTAACGTAGCATGAATGATCCTTGTTATGGTGCTACGGTACAGCATTCCGTCTGCACGGTTCATACAGTCACCATGAGCTTCAAACATATGCAGCTCCAATCGTCTCCTCTCTACAAACACCTCAGGCATTTTCAATTGCATGCTGTGCAGGTTACGCAAATGGCAGTCATTTCATCCTGGACCTACTAACATCATCATAAAAACTTTACAAAAGTAGAAGAAAATGGTACAAAATACATAATTTTCAATTCGGTTTGATGAGTTTCATCTTTGTCTAACTCTGAAAACGCCGAAGTATCAGCATGGAGTAGTCCATGATTTAATTTTCTTTCTTTTCAAGCTCCTCTTCTATCTTATCTGAAAGAAATGACATACCGCCAATTAAATTGCATTCTAAAGAAACAGGCAGGAGAATAAAATTCCCAGACAATGTTGAAGATATAAAATTCAGTACAGTATTGTTTTCAAGGTCTCTGTTTTGCCAAGAGCTAACTGATTTAGGTCCTTTGGAAGTAGAAATGCTTTGTAATATTACCAGAAATCTCATATTTCAATCTTCTTACTTTCTGGCTTCCTGAGAAAATGAACAATTATATTTTGATTTATCACTTCCCTGTCTTTCTCCATAAAAGGTGCACTATCCCACGGGACATGATCAGCTTCAAAATATATAATTGGTTGGATTATGAACGTTATAGAAGTTTGGACTTTGATCCTGTAAGTAAAAATTCAGGTCATATGACAATAAAACACTCAACTCTATTGAGGAGTCCATTTCTGTGATGCATATTTCTATGATTCTATTTTATTTCCTGCAACTAATCTTGGACTTCCGCACCAGAAATACCGGCATTTGGGATGAAAGTTGGAGAAACAAAAGTAGATAAAAAGAAGGAAACTAGATGGTTAGAGAAAAATAGCTCCAGGGAGAAGATCTTCAAGTTTAGCAATGGTAAAGGAGAGGGAAGTGAGAGAGAAAAAAATTGTTGCATAGGTTTAATGTGAGAAACCTGAAGGGAAAAAATATCAAACTCGTTATTACACATTGGAAACCATAACTTAAAAAATTAAGGCAGCTTCTAGATTATATTAGGTATCTGATGCAATGGGGACGTCATAACCTTACTAAGTAGAAATAAGGAACTGTAGATACTGGTTTCCCAAAAAAAGGACACAAAGTGTTGGAGTAATTCAGTCAGTCAGGCAGCATCTCTGGAGAACACGCTGGAGGTGACAGAAATGTCGGAGGATGATGTGTTGAACATGGAGGCTGGTGGAGCGAAAGATGAGGATCAGAGGAACTCTATCGTGGTTCTATCTGGGGGAGGGGGAAGCAAGAACAAAACTGCGGGACACAGAGGGGCCACGGCTGAGGGAGCCATCTATGACAGCAGGAGGGAAACTAAGGACATTATTGCCATAGAGGGAGTGCAGAGAAGGTTCACCAGACTGATTCCTGGGATGTCAGGACTGTCTTATGAAGAAAGACTGGATAGACTTGGTTTATACTCTCTAGAATTTAGGAGATTGAGAGGGGATCTTATAGAAACTTACAAAATTCTTAAGGGGTTGGACAGGCTAGATGCAGGAAGATTGTTCCCGATGTTAGGGAAGTCCAGGACAAGGGGTCACAGCTTAAGGATAAGGGGGAAATCCTTTAAAACCGAGATGAGAAGAACTTTTTTCACACAGAGAGTGGTGAATCTCTGGAACTCTCTGCCACAGAGGGTAGTTGAGGCCAGTTCATTGGCTATATTTAAGAGGGAGTTAGATGTGGCCCTTGTGGCTAAGGGGATCAGGGGGTATGGAGAGAAGGCAGGTACGGGATACTGAGTTGGATGATCAGCCATGATCATATTGAATGGCGGTGCAGGCTCGAAGGGCCGAATGGCCTACTCCTGCACCTAATTTCTATGTTTCTATGTTTACTAAAGAAAGAGGACACCTCGGATCTCCTGGAATGGAAAGCTTCATCTTGGGAGCTGATGTGGCGGAGTCGGAGAAATTGTGAGTGGGGGATAGTGAATTTGTCAGAGGCATAGTGAGAGGAAGTGTAGTCTGGATAACTGTGTGAGTTGGTAGGTTTGCAGTAGATGTCAATCGATTGTCGGTCCCCTGTGAGAACAGTGAGAACAAGAAAGGGGGAGAGGTGTCAGATTGAGAGTCCAAGTGAATTTGTGGACAAAAGTGAAAAGTATTACTGTTGATTTGGGCCAATGCTAAAAAAGGTTTGTATTTTACTGCTGTCAAATAGGGATCTTCTTTGAAATACTATGCAGAATATCACAACATACTGCAATTGGTATTTAAAATATGTCACCTTTGTACAAACGCAGACCTATCATAAATTTTATTATACTGATGGTAGAATATAACTATTCCCAGAGTAAGACTATGGTCTACTTGTGTGTATGCTAAACTTAATGCATAGACCTCAAGTTCAAGTTCAAGTTCAAGTGAGTTTATTATCATGTGTCCCTGATAGGACAATTAAATTCTTGCTTTGCTTCAGCACACAGAACATAGTAGGCATTTAATACAAAACAGATCAATGTCCATATACTATAATATAAATATATACACACGTGAATAAATAAAATGATAAAGTGCAAATAACAGATAATCGGTTATTAATAATCACAGTGTTGTCCGAGCCAGGTTTAATAGCCTGATGGCTGTGGGGACCTTCAATTAAGCCAGGAAAACCCACCAACCCCAGTCTATACAATGTAAGAAGAACCCTCAAAAACATGCCTTCTTGACTCCACATCCCATCCTTCTGACTCCATGATCTAGAGGCATTCATACAAACAACCATACAGTGGAATAAGTATATACAGTATTATAAATAATACAGTACATCTTTAATAATGGCACTGGTTGGTGTTAACTCCATCTCTGAATGCTTTAATTGAAATATTCTGCTTATGATTTTTTTTGTGAATCATGCCCCATTACTTTTCAGCAGATCCAATGAACATAATATCCCACAAGGCTGTTGCTCAGATATTATATTCCCAAATATTAACCACACCTTTAGTCACCATGACCTTCTCCATGATCTTGATTGTGCCTTCAATCTGTGCCTCACCAAGGATATTGCTGGCATGACATTGATAAACACCTTCATCTTCCTTTGTCAGTGGATTTATCTAAATGTTAGGGAGGAATTTGGAAATAAAAGTATTTAAGTTACAAATATAATATGTGGAATCAACAATGGATGGATATAAAACTGTAAACATGCAGGGACTTCTCAATGAGTCACAGTCAATTCATCATGAGCACTGTGTACAGTCTACACATGAATGAAACCATTGTTAGCCATGACATTTATTAGCAGAAATACTGGATATTATTTTTCATTAAAAATAATACTACTAATATTAACAAAGAAAACAAGTTTAAAGATAAACCGAAAGGCTGGATCTCAAATACACTTATTTTACCAAATAAATTATACCTTAAATGGCCTATTTTGATAAATGCATCAGATCCCTCCTTTTCTGATTAAATGTTAATGTATGGAAGATAAATTTCCCCAGTTTGAAGAGATCTAGCCAATATTGAAGCAGGACAGGAAAGCTAGGATTTGAGTATACATTTTACTTTCCCTTGGATTCCCTAATCCTTCGTTTGATAACTTTAAAATAATTCAATTTCTAAACAATCTGCATAAAGTACGAGATAAAAAGCGGGACTTTCTCTCAGAGAAAAAGATTAATGCAGTCCTCCAAGGCTGCAGGAACAGTACAACTGGTAGTGTGCTCCAGTCCATGCCTCTATTGATTTGTCTTCCCCTTGAGAATACTGTTGTATCTGGTAGCGATGTTACAATACCTACCTTCAGCGGCACTGCAGATCTGCCACAGGCCATGTGCGCGACTTTGGCGCCTTGGAGGGGGGGGGTGGGTTTGTACTGTCTGTCGGAGGCTGATTTCCTCATGCTGCTAGCTGATGAAGAAAAATCAATCGAACTTCCGTTCCCGGTATATTTTAAAAAAAATTAGCTGGATAATTTAATAATTGGATTAAAGTAAAATGTGACTTCGAACGCCCTCAACGCCTACAACGTGATGGATCACAAGAATGGGACAAAACAATGGGTAAGTCGTTTATTTTACATATAATCTTGTTTCTTGGGATGGCTTTAATCTAATTTTACGTTGCGAAAATGTTATTTGGGCCCCATACGAACCAGCAGTGTTTTTCCTGCCGATATGGAGTTCAAATTCACTGCAAATGCAACGTTCCAATTGATCGCGTTCCAGAAAAACCCACTCACAAGATGATTTAAATCCTCGTTTTTTTTGGACAATGTCATAAGCCGTCTAAATTGTCTATATTTTGTGTTATTCTCTCCATGATCATTATTTTTAAACTAAATATTCACAGTTTGAGTCACATGTATTGTGCAAAAAACAATAATTTTGATTATATTTTGAGTGGATGTTTCTGGATTAATTTATGGGAATTAAACATTAAATTCCTTCCATCTGGCATATAAATTCATGACATTGAGATTTAAAAATCATGTTATATTGTGAATTCTTGTGTGAATGGGATTAGTTTGTTATTTGGATACTTAGGCTATTTAAAAAAAAAATAATTTTCTTAAGAAATGGAATCTACAGGACATTGTTAATGGGAAAGTAGTGGGCAGAAAGGCATGTCATGCGTGGTTTGAAGAGCAAAAACCTGTAGTTTACAATGCCAAAATTGAAAAGTTGAGGAAAAACAAGGTGTACATTGGTTGCTTATTGGTTACAATCTGAGGAGTATGATGATGCTACTGATTATGATATGCCAATGCAGCAGGTAGCGACTGACCTTCTCCATAAAGTTCTATTAAAGTTCTGATCTTGAGAATATCAAATTTTTGAATTTTCCAGGCAGTCTGGGTGTTTATTACTATTTTCGTCACAATAGTCAATTTTGTAATCAGCTACAATTAGGTATGCTTTAATTTCAGATCCTCCAAGTAAGATGTTTTATATTTGTTTCAGAATGCTTCAATCTATAATAACTGAACATTTCATTCAGTTCTCTTAATTTTTAAGAAAGTTATGGGCTTTTGAATTGACTGTCCTCGATCACAGCTTTTGTGTTAAGTCAATGGAAAAGCAATAGGGAACAAGATGCTAATTTCCAAGTATGAAAATGGCCATAACGTTTTTAATACTGAAGATATGAAAGTGAATTAGGTGTCAAATTAAACTTCTTTTTATGCTTTATCTGATGGGATAAATTGCAGACTTGATGTTTAAAATCTCAAAATGTTGTAACATTGCTATATCATGTGGGGGAATTCTGCCATGCATTAGTGCCTGATGCACTTTCTCGTGTTCTACATGAACCTTTGTGGAAAAAAAAGCATTAGTTACAATTGCCTGTGTGTGTGTTTGTGTGAGTGTGTGTGAGTGTGTGTGTGTGTGCCCCACTGTGGCATCTAATCTCTACATATGTCAAACTCATGACTTACCAGAACCCATCCAGTGCTTTCGTATTTGGATGGTCCACCACGAACCTGAACTGCAACATTCACCCGATCTCCAGGCAACTCTTCCAAAAGCTTTACTCCCCTTGGGTGACTCTGTGACCTGCTCACAGCCAAGGTGTAAATATTAACTGGATGAACATTAACTGAATTGGTAAGAAGCAATAAACAATATAATAAATACTAATATTATACAGACCAATATAATGGTGAAGTACAGTAATAACCCAACAGAAGGCTGTACACCAGTCTATACAGTATATACAGTATGGCACCAGTTCACACTAGGCAATGCATCTCAGATTAAAATAAGAATTAAATTATAATTTACAACTAACAACAGGCATTTATTTTGGATCTGGTTACAGGATAGGCATTGTCACTGCCAACAATTATCTTCTTGCCTATACTTTGAGTTTGACTATCATGATGCAATAACTAATGATAATAACAATCTATTAGAGAATCAAGGACTATTCCTTCTCTTTGATTCTCCGAAGACTTTAGTCGTTGATTCCCCAATATACTGGGAACTATTCCCTGATATGACTGTTTCCTGCCTGTGGAAAAGGCTGCATGGCCTATTCTCTTTGCTCCCCCTTGTTAATTCCCTGTATTCATTGTTATAATCTATCATTATCGTATATTGTTTACTCTATGAACTTCATGTGAGCGTGGAATCTCATTGCACCTTGGTGTATATGAAATAAATATTCTGAATCTGCATCTTATGAACTTTTGACATACAATGTACTGTAGATAGTGTACACTTTTATTATACCCATGTTCATAAGTTATAGGAGCAGAAGTAGGTAATTTGGCCCATCAAGTCTACTCTGCCATTCAATCATGGCTGATCTATCTTTCCTCTCAAGGCCTTCTCCCCATACTCCCGGATACCCTTGAGGATTAAGACTAAAGGACTAAAGAATCTACTTGAGGATAAAGATAAATTGTGGGGTGGTTTGTGTTTTATAAATACCATGTTTGGCATACAATATGCATCCGCACATGTGCAGAATGAGTCATGCCAGGTCCCATTTCAGAAGAGTTTGATAGGATCAGTGCTATCAAATTGGAGTTCAGCAATGCAGCTACTGGCATGCGTATGACATTAAAACAGATGAAGCATCCTGCTTCAGGGAAGAAACCCTTTCCTCCTCACCACTATCTGTGCTCTTTAAAGAGATCATCATTACTTACTATTTAGTTGCTGAATGTTTAGTTTAGTTTAGAGAGAAAGTGTGGAAACTGAGTCTCACTGAGACCACACCAACCCTTGATATCCCATTAACATGAATTCACTATGATCTTACTTTCTCTTTCATCTCCTACCTACTAGGGGGCATTTTACAGAGGCCAATTAACTTACAAACCCGCTTGTCTTTGGGATGTGGGAAGAAACTGGAGCATGTGGAAGAAACCCACTTGGTCATATCCGGTGGGCGGCGCGACTCTGGTCAGCAGCGGCCTCTGCAGTCTGTCCGCGTTTTATTATTTTCTGTCTGTGTTTTTATGTAGTTTTTGTTATTTTTTGTTGGGGTGTGTGTGCACGGGAGACCCGACCTTTTCTCGTCGGGTTTCCGTTGTCGTTGGGGCCGCAACGAGGAGCGGCCTCCAACAGGAAGAGACCGGGGACTCTGGTGCTACGACTCACCATCACCGTCACGGGGCTGGCCGAGTCCGGAGCGGGTGGAGCGGTGGAGGAGCGCTGCTGCTGCTGCTGCTGCTGCTGCGGCCCGACCGGAGAGTCGGAGGCTCCAACGGCAGGTCTGTGGACGGCGGCACCGGGAGCCCGCGGGTCCCTGGAGGGAGACCGCTTTTCAGGGCTCTCGCAACGGCGACTTCCCCCGCCCGAGTTGCGGGGTTGAAGAGCTCCTGGAGCGGGGCCTACATCACTGCCCCGCGCGGCTTGGAATGGCCGCGGGACTCTGCGAGCGCACGCCGGGGGCTCTAACACCAAGACCCGGTGTGTGACCTTGCATCACCCGGCGTGGCTTTAATGGCCGCGGGACAATCGCCATCGCCAGCCGGGGGCTTTGACTTTGACTCTGACATGGGGGGGGGGGGAGAGTGCAGTGGAGAGATAAGTTTATTTGACCTTCCATCACAGCGATGTGATGGATGTTTATGTAAATTATGTTGTGCCTTGGGTCTATATGTTTGTAATGTATGGCTGCAGAACGGCATTTCGTTTGGACCTCAAGGGGTCCAAATGACAATTAAATGTATCTTGTATCTTGTATCTTGAGAATGTGCAAATTCCACACACAGACAGCACTTGAGGTCAGGATTGAACCCGGGTCTCCAGCACCATGAAGCAGCAGCTCCACCAGCTGCTCTGTTGTATTGCCCTGTTGTCTACTGTTGTCAACTGAATGTTTCTCTGTGACTTCTAGTGTGAATTGATTGCTTCTGGATCTCATAGACTTGCCATTATACAGAACGGGGTGCTCATGGAGTGTGCTTTGACATCAAAATGCTCCTATCTATGTCAGTGCTCTTTAATCAGAAGGTAAGTAGAATACAGATTTTGCTGTCATGTTGATAATTTAGGTTTTATAAAATAGAAAATAGAGAACAGTTTATATGGGTCTAAAAAGTTCTATGGAAATGTTTTAGCTGCGTAACAATTCTGAAAATTGTTCACTTTGTGAACTATCATTATTGTTTGCTTTCTTCAAATGACCAAACTTCCCTAAGAAACTGAGCAGTCACCGTGCAGTTGGCTAGAGTCCTACCTTCCTCCAGGTGACAATGGGAGTTGGAACAGCTTTCACTTCGCAGACCAAGTACACTTGGGCACCAGTCACGTTCAGGACTGGCTTCGGGGAGAGGATGATTACGGGAGCTGGGAGAGAGCAAAATAGAGACATTTATTTTTCAGAAACAAAAGCAGAATAATTGGTTTCTATGTAGAAATTTTCGGTGGCATCTACCAGATCTAATTGCCCCATGAGGAAGACGAGTATTGCGTGCAGACACTGTGATTGTAATTACCGTCCCTTCCATCTTGTATTTTCCTCGATGACTGGATTGCAATTGATAAATTGTATATGCATCAAGTAAGATCAGCTGTGAATTCCACAAAGCAGTGTGCCACACTTTAATTAACAACAAAATCATTTTGTTTAGTTTAGAGATACAGCATGGAAACAGGCCCTTTGGTCCACCAAGTCCATGCCAACCAATGATCACCTGTTCACATTAGTTTTAAATTATCCCACTTTCACATCCATTGCCTAACATTAGGTGCAATTTACAGAGGCCAATTATCAGAGGAATCAGAGCACTCGGAGGAAACCCACATGCTCACAGAGAGAACGTGCTAACTCCACACAGACAGCGCCCGAAGTCTGGATCAAACCCAGGTCACTGGTTCGTTGAGGCAGCAGCTCTAACAGCTGCACGACTGTGTGTTCCTTGATGAAATTTTTATTTTACGAAATGGCAACAGAGAAAGGTGATATATTGCAGACAGTATTTAGGAGAATACTTGTATACTCATGTTTTGACCTTTTAAAGCTGAAATCTGCAGCCAGAATTAAAGTAGCAAGCAATGGGCTTTTTCATGAGTGAGCATATGATTGCCTGACAGACTTGATGGACCTAACCCCTTGCAATGCAAGTACAGCATCTGGGCAATTGGGGAGGCCTATATTATGCTGGGAAACATGGTCACCAGGGAGGCCTTCAGATAAGACTGAAGCATCCGGGAATGCCACCTCCCCTGCCAATTTTGGTGGCAAAAACGGGAAAGCAGACTATTATCTAAATGGTGGCCGATTGGGAAAGGGGGAGATGCAGCGAGACCTGGGTGTCATGGTACACCAGTCATTGAAGGTAGGCATGCAGGTACAGCAGGCAGTAAAGAAAGCGAATGGTATGTTAGCTTTCATTGCAAAAGGATTTGAGTATAGGAGCAGGGAGGTTCTACTGCAGTTGTACAGGGTCTTGGTGAGACCACACCTGGAGTATTGCGTACAGTTTTGGTCTCCAAATCTGAGGAAGGACATTATTGCCATAGAGGGAGTGCAGAGACGGTTCACCAGACTGATTCCTGGGATGTCAGGACTGTCTTATGAAGAAAGACTGGATAGACTTGGTTTATACTCTCTAGAATTTAGGAGATTGAGAGGGGAAACTTACAAAATTCTTATAGACTTATAATAACTTATAGAAACTTACAAAATTCTTAAGGGGTTGGACAGGCTAGATGCAGGAAGATTGTTCCCGATGTTTAGGGAAGTCCAGGACAAGGGGTCACAGCTTAAGGATAAGGGGGAAATCCTTTAAAACCGAGATGAGAAGAACTTTTTTCACACAGAGAGTGGTGAATCTCTGGAACTCTCTGCCACAGAGGGTAGTTGAGGCCAGTTCATTGGCTATATTTAAGAGGGAGTTAGATGTGGCCCTTGTGGCTAAGGGGATCAGGGGGTATGGCGAGAAGGCAGGTACGGGATGCTGAGTTGGATGATCAGCCATGATCATATTGAATGGCGGTGCAGGCTCGAAGTGCCGAATGGCCTCCTCCTGCACCTAATTTCTATGTTTCTATGTTTCTATGTTACCAAGACTACTATATTGCAGTTGGCCAATGTACAGTCATTGGAGAACAAGAGTGAGACATGACGAAGTTTCACCGAGACATGGCTCACCCCCATCTCTCTGTATGTGGCATTCCAGCCCAAAGGTTTCTCCATCCACCGTATGGACTGGACGCAACATCAGGAAAAGGAAGAGATGTCAGCATCTGCTTTGAGCTACACTCGCCATGTGCCCGGACATGGTCTTGTTCCGTTCCTGCGCTCTGATCTGACAGGGGCAGCTGGGAGACCAGGTGCCAAATCTCATTGTTTAAGAGGGAACTGCAGATGCTGGAGAATCGAAGGTTACACAAAAAAGCTGGAGAAACTCAGCGGGTGCAGCAGCATCTATGGAGCGAAGGAAATAGGCAACGTTTCGGGCCGAAACCAAGGGTTTCGGCCCGAAACGTTGCCTATTTCCTTCGCTCCATAGATGCTGCTGCACCCGCTGAGTTTCTCCAGCTTTTTTGTGTAACCTGCCAAATCTCATTGGTGTGTCAGCAGCGGAGAGATTGTAGCTTTCAATACCTAGGTGTTAACATCTCAGAAGACAAGTCCTGGCTGACATCTGTCATGAAGCATTCCCACTGTCCAGTCCATACATCTTCTCACTGCTGCCATCAGCCAGGAAGTAGAGAGGCCTGAAATCTCACCCGACCAGGTTCAGCAACACCTTCTTTCCTACGATCATAAGATTTTTTGACCAACCTGCAAAAGCCTAATTCTAACTCAGTAACGGAACATTATGGATCACCTCTTGAATAACCATCAACTTGTTTCTATTTATGTTTATGAACTTCTATCGTGTTTCAGTTTTTTTTCCTTTTCATTGTCTTGTGTAATTTGTATATAATGTATGTATAACCTTCGTTTATTGTGTTGTCTGAGTGTATTTGCCTGTGATAATTTAGAAATTATCTGTACCTCACCCTATGTGTACATATGACAATAATCCAAGAAAATATGCCTCCCCCACACACACACTAACTACCCCCCTTGATATTAATATTATTAATTTGCTCCTTTTACCCCATAACCGCCCTAGCCACTGACGCATAGCCCCCAACTCGCAGACGCGTCTAGAGTGGGGGGGGGGGGGTAGAGAGTGAGGGCAGAGAGAGAAGGGGCAGAGCAGAGAGAGAGGGGCAAGAGACAGAGGGGGGTGGAGGGGAGGAGGAGAGGGAGGGTGGGTGAGGTGGCGAAGTTGGGGGAAGAGGGGAGAGAGAGTGGGGAGGATACAGAGAGAGGGGAGGAGAGAGGGGTGGAGAGAAGGGGGGAGCTGAGAGGGGGGGGGGGGAAGGGGGGGAGGAAGGGAGGGGGAGGAAGGGAGGGGGAGGAAGGGAGGGGGAGGGGTTTAGGGGAGGGAGTGGGGGGGAGGGGCTGGAGGGGGGAAAAGAAAGAAGGGGGAGAGAGAGAGAGAGAGGGGGGGGAGAGAGAGGGGGGGAGAGAGAGAGAGAGAGGGGAGAGATAGAGGGAGGGAGAGAGAGAGAGGGAGAGAGAGGGGAGAGAGGGGGAGAGGGAGAGAGAGAGAGAGAGAGAGAGAGGAGAGAGAGAGAGAGGAGAGGGTTCAGACACAAGCCGGTGACCGGCTGTGACCTGCTGTGACCTGCTGGGACCTGCTGGGACCTCCGGTGACCTCCCGATCTTCAGAATGCTTGTTCTTTCTGTGCATTTTGAAGAACGGTGGGGGGGTGGGGGAGGGGGGGGGGGGGGGGGGGCATGAGCGCGCTGGGCCACGTGCAAGGGCATTGTGAGGTCAGCAGCTGGGCAACCGTTATATATTTTTTAAATGTTAGTTTGGTGATAGAGTTTAGTAAATATTCCGGAAATAATTGACCAAATTGATAGAGGATTGGATTTTTGAAATCATAAGGAAAATTTCTACCAGAAGATGTAAAAATGTCACTGTTATTTTAACGTCAGCAGCTGGGCAGCGGTCAGATTTAAAAAAAAGGTCAGATTTGTCAACAATTTTAATTAAAAAGTCGGGAAAATAATGTACAGAGGAGTGGATTTCTAAAATCACAAGGAAAAATCTTTACTGAAATATGTAAAAATATCTTTGTTTTGGCGTCTGGTTTTCGAGGAGATATGGTTCAAAAGGCAAAAATGATACCCATACACCCCCCCCCCCCCCCACACACACACACACACACACACACACACGCACACACACACACACACACACACACACACACACACACACACACACACACACACACACACACACACACACACACACACACACACACGCACGCACACACACACGCACACACACACAGAGTTCCAAAAGTATACTAGACCAAGTGCAGATTGTGGGGAGGGGGGGAAGCATGTGGCGTCACACACGCTAACTACCCCCTTGATATTATATCAATATTATTAATTTGCTCCTTTTTCCCCATAACGGCCTTATCTACTGACGCATAGCCCCCAACTCGCAGGCACCTCTAGAGGGAGGGGGGGTAGAGTGTGAGGGCAGAAAGAGAAGGGGCAGAGACAGCGAGAGGGGCAGAGACAGAGAGAGGGGCAGAGACAGAGAGAGGGGCAAGAGACAGAGGGAGAGGGGGGTGGAGGGGAGGAGTGGAAAGGTGGGAAGGGAGGGGGAGAGGTGGGGAGAGAGGCGGGGGGAAGGAAGGGTGAGAGGTGGGGGGGGGGGGTGAGAGGGGGAGGGGGGAGGAGAGGAGGAGAGGGGGAGGGGGGTGAGAGTGGGGTATGGATGGGAGGAGCAAAGGGGTGAGGGGGGAGAGGGGTTGGGAGAAGGGGGGGAAAGGGTGGGGAGAAGTGGGTGGGGGAAAGAGGGGGGGGATAGAGGGAGAGGGGGGGGGGAGGAGAGGGGGGAATTGTTACTGAACTGAACTCACTGTGGAATGAATCCATTAACGGAGCCACTCTGCTCCTGGATTGTAAGTTGTCCCTAACTTCCCTCTAGAAGCCTCCTCGTCCCCATCAGATGCCGAGTTCCCAGAACGCGGGCTAAACGCTGGGGCCGCTCACGGTTAAGTCTGTGAAAGCGGCCCCACCGGAGACTGTGAGCATCAGCAGGGTGAACTATAGGAAGGACCATTGCGTCTTTACGAAGTACTGAGGTTTGCAGCTACAGACTGTTCTGTCTGGTTCACCGTCATTTTCACCTTTGATTGCTTTGTCACCATTTGTTGCCAGAAGCTGAAAACTAAATATTGCACCGGAAAAACTGCGGCTGCGGTTCTGGCAACAGCTGGCATTCTGCGCTGTCTGGGGGTTAGTAGAGAGCGAGTGGGGGTGAAGGGGGGGAGGATGGGGGAGAAAGGTGGAGTGGGGAGGGGGGGGGAGTTTGGAGTGAGCGGGCAGGTGGGCGCGTGTCGGAGTCCAGCAGCGGGAGGCGTGGCACCAACGTACTTGGAGGCATACTAGAGGCAGGTGGGCCTGGATTGGTCGGCATGTGGGCATTGTGATGTCGGCAGCTGGTAAGAGACGTTCAGATTTAAAAAAATTGAGTTTTGTTTGAGTTTTGTGATCAATTTTACTCAAAGTCTGGGGAAATAATTGACCAAGGAGTGGATGTGCGAATGGAAAAGTAAAATCGCTAGCAAAATGGTAAAAATGGCGGTGTTTTTGCGTCTGGTTTTCGCGGAGTAACGAATCAAAGGCAAAATGCCATACACCCACACACACACAGAGTTTTAAAAGTATATAGATAGATGGTAGCCAGTGCTACCACTATGTAGAGGTTGACAACCCTTTTTTGTTGAGTGGGGTGGGTTAAAGTCAACTTTGCACTGCTAAGGGAAAGTCGAAGGATCAGAACAAACTTAGGAATGCATGTTTCATCAGGGTAACTAAACAATTCTGTAATAAGAGATGAGATTGTCAAATAACAGGTACGGTAACTTCATGGTTAAATAAATGGTCTGGTAACCAGAGTTCTCGGCTCCAATCCCTTCACTGCTGCTGGGAAGTTTAAATTCAAGTATTTGTTTTAAACTGTCCCAGTGGAGTAGTCATGACACTATTACAATGTTGTTTAAACTGTTTCATTCATTGATGAAAATATGTCATTTCTACCCATATGTAACTACAGAATCACCAATATTATAGACTTTAGAGATCCTCCCTTCAGTGCAGTTAAGGATGGACAGCAAATGTTGATACTGCCAGTGAATGAATAAAAATAGGTGGTGTGTCTAAAGATCACCAACAAAACATCCATGTAGTCACAACAAGCCAATACTGTGAACAGACCTCCTACATAATGTAGCGTTGTCTCTTAGGATAAGACTGTTTCGATCACAAACAATGCACAGTGTTGGAAATGGGACAACCTTTGCTTGCAGCTGTTTCCACAAATACAGTTTTAGCATTTGGGAGGAGTGCAGCGGAAACAGGCTTGTGCTGTGTGTTAAAACAGATGAGAGCTGCAGGGAAGATCGCTCTCCAGGGCTTCAGAGTCAATGGGCAGAGGGCCAAGAGCAGGGCTCCCTCTGCTGGGAATTCTCTGCCTTTGATCTGTCCAAGACCCAGCTTAAGATCCTGCCTTCAAATTCACGTGTGCTAACCCTGACACCTCTCTCCCCTTTATTGATCTCTCTGTATTCATCGCAAGAGACAGACTATCGACTGACGTCGACTACAAGCCTACCAGCTCTGACAGCTACTTTGACCACACTTCCTCCCACCCTGTTTCTTGCAAGGATGCCATCACTTGTTCTCAATATCTCTGTCTCTATTGCATCTGCTCCCAAAATGCTTTATGTTCAGGTACATCCAAGATGTTATTTTTCTTCAGAAAAGTGTCACTCCCCCACCACCCCTGCTGATGTGGCCCTAGCCTTCACCAGTGCTTCCTCTGTGGCCTGTAGTTCTGCATGTGCTCCCACCAAATTTGCTTTTGACACCAAAGGGATAAACCTTAGACTAGGTGACCATTTTGCTGTCAAGGCCTGCTGGTACTCCAGGTTGCACCCTCTCCCATTCCCATACCATCCTTTTTGTCCTTAGCCTCCTCCATTGTGAGAGTGAGACCACATTCAAACTGGAAGAACAACACCTCATATTCCACTTTGTAGCATACACTTACAGTTTGAACATTGAATTCTCTAATTTCAAGTTACACTCCTCCCTTTCCTCTGCCTCATCCCAACTCGTCCAGTGCGCACACATTTCACCCATCATCCTAGTAACTGTGTTTCTTTCTCCTGCTCTGTGCACTCGTCTCCCATCCCTGAGTCCAAACTCGCGGGACCTGGAGTCAGCACTCATCTCTGCAACTGGATCATTGACTTCCTGTTCAGCAGGCCACCAATCGGTGAGGATAGGGGACAAATCATCCTCTACGATAACCCTCAACACTGGTCGTCCGCAAGGATGTGTTCTCAGCCCCCTTCTTTACTCCTTGTACACCCACGACTGTGCAGCCATGTATAAATCTAATTCAATTTACAAATTCGCAGACGACACCGCCATTGTGGGCCGGAAATCAAATAATGATGAGACGGAGTGCAGGAAGGAGATTCAGAACCTCGTGTCCTGATGTCGAGACAACAACCTTTCTCTCAATGCCAGCAAGACAAAGGAGATGGTGATCTACTTCAGGAAGACAAGCGGTACTGTACACATACCCCAGTTTGCATTTACGGCGCCAAAGTAGAGATGGTTGAAAGCCTCAAATTCCTAGGAGTAAATTCTGCTGTGGGGGGACGTTTCATGTTGATTTCTATAGTGTACTGTTTTGTGTCTTTTTTCTTTTTTCTCTTTTTTGTTTTGTATGGATATATTGACATTTGATCTGTTCAATTAATTTAATCAATCTCTGTAAAGCACTTTGGTTCAAATACTGGTTTTGGTGAAAAGTGCTATATAAATAAACATTATTATTATTATTATTATTATTATTAAATATCACCAGCAATTTCTCCTGGCAAACCCATATTGAAGCAACGCCCAAGAAAGCACACCAACGCCTCTACTTCCTGAGAAGGTTTAGGAAGTTCAGCATGTCCCCAAATACTCTCATTAACTTTTGCAGATGCACCGTGGAAAACATTTTATCTGGATGCATCACAGTTTGGTTTGGGAACAGCTCCATCCAAGACTGCAGGAAATTGCAGAGAATTGTGGACGCAGCCCAGACCATCACACAAACCAACCTCCCTTCCATTGACTCCATTTGTATCTCACGCTGCCTGAACAAGGCCAGCAGCGTAGTCAAGGACGAGTCACACCCTGGCCACTCCATCTTCTCCCCTCTCCCATTGGCAAAAGGTATAAAAGTGTGAAAACCCACACCTCCCACCTCTGGCTCTTAATTTCTCTTCTCCCTATCCTGCAATAATCTGTTTCCTTTTCACCTCTAGTCTTTATCACTTACTCCACCCATCTGTCCATCCTTCCGCCTCTCCTGTATCCACCTATTACTTACCAGGCTTTGCTCCATCCGCATCGCTCTTTTCTAGCTTTCTCCCCTCTGCTCTGTCAGTCTGAAGAAGAGTCTCGACCCCAATCATCATCTGTCTATTCCCACCACAGATGCTGCTTCACTCACTGAGTTCCTTTTGTTTTCTTCATAATGATTCCAGCATCTGCAGTGTCTTGTGTGTCCAGCTCACTTTATTGTGCTGGTTCCACAGCGGTCTATGTATTTGCCACGCTCTGCAATGTTGATGGTTGTGTGGCACGGTGGCACATGGGTAGAATTGCTGCTTTACGGCGACATAGATCTGGGTTCGATCCTGACTAAGGGTGCAGCCTGTACAAAGTTTGGAAGTTCTCCCTGTGACTGAGTGGGTGTTTTGGCCGGGTGCTCCAATTTTCTCCCACACTCCAACGACATACAGGTTTGTAGGTTAATTGGCTTCGGGTAAAAATTGTAAATTTTCCTTAGTGTGTCGAATAATGCTGGTGTTTGGGGATCGCTGGCCGGCGCGGACTATATTTGCCGAAGGGCCAGTTTTCACGCTGTATCTCTAAACTAAACTAAACTAAACTAAACTTAACTAGACCAATACAATCTAGGGGTGAACTGGAACAGAAGCTAAATAATTCCACTTCCATCAGCAAACAAAAAAACCCTAAGCTCCGGAAACAGCACCATTGCACAGTCAAGCAAATGCAGCTATTCACTGTGGAAAGCTGGAAGTTAGGACCAAGTTAAAAAGGCTTTTGATTCAAAATCCCCTAAATTTCTTCTTGCTCAGCATGGACCTGGGTAGAGATGTAGGTGGTAGAATTTACAATCTCATAAAGCAATGGCTAACGAGATCTTTATAAAAACTGTCGATTGAATGCCTCTGCAGGAGCCTCTATTACAGTCAATCATTCTTCTTATTAACGGAGTACAGTCAATCATTCTTCTTATTAACGGAGTGACAGAGCCATTGGGAAGGAAGCCCCTGAACTTTTGCCAAATATCCTCTCATTATGAGAGAATTGGAGATGTCTGCAGGGAATCTGGATTCCCGTGGATCGCTGAGAGATTTGATTATGACAGCTGTTACATTTCACATTGATCCACGCATCCCCATCTGCTAAGAATGTTCCGTCGCTAAATTTATGAAGAGGGTAACATCCAAAGCAATGTTCTTGTCGGATGTGTAGAAGGGCTGAAACAACTTTTACATCCAAACTATTTCCTGAAACAATCGCCAAATAAGTGCAGCAACACAGATGCATAACTAGCTAGAATGTGGAAACAAGTATGTACAGAGTCTAAGAAAGGTCCCGACCCAGACTCGGTGGCCAAAGTACCTGTTTCTGCACTGTATCTCTAAACTAAACTAAACTAAACTAAAGTAAACTAAACTAAACTAAACTAAACTAAACTAAACTAAACTAAACCTAAACCTAAACTAAACTAAACTAAACTAAACTGATGAATGGTCATCCACTTGAACCATTAACTCTGTTTCTCACTCCATTGATGCTGCTGGACCCATGGTGTATTTCTATTCAGCGTATTTGAAATTTCTAGCAACTACAGCAGTTTATGTTATTTTTCTGTTTGGCATGCAGTTGAGCTCATCCAAAAAACCCTCCTGACCTTATATAGAAACAAGGAACTGCAGATGCTGATTTACAAAGTAGACACAAAGTGCTAGAATAATTCAGCGGGTCCAGCAGCATCTGTGGAGAACATGGATAGGTGAGATTTCGGATCGGGACCAATCTTCAGACGGGTTTCAGGTCGGGATCCTTCTCCACACAGAACGGTCCCGACCCAAAATGTCACCTAACCATGTTCTCCAGATATGCTGCCTGACCCGCTGAATTACACCAGCATTTGTTTATACTCCTGATCGTATCTTATTCCACCTCTGTCATTCCACCCATTACTCCGATTTGCTGATTCAAATTATCATTGCATAAATTAATTCCTGGGAATGTGAAGATCGCAACACCAGTGGTATAATAAATATCCACAATAGTCAGCAAACTTTGAGATTCATTAATAAAACAAATTAGGCTTCTCTTTGATATGCCTAATTCTTAAATTAGGCAAAGAATAGTGAAAAGCTTGGATAGAGTGGATGTGGAGAGGATATTTCAATTAGTGGGAGAGTCTAGAACTACAGGCCATAGCCTCAGAATTAAAAAAACGTTCTTTTAGTAAGGAGATGAGGAGAAATATCTTTAGTCAGTTTAGAGGGTGGTGAATCTGTGGAATTCTTTGCCACAGAAGGCTGTAGAGGCCAAGTCAGTGGATATGTTAAAGGCAGAGAGATAGATTCTTGATTAGTATAGGTATTAGAGGTTATGGGGAGAAGGCAGGAGAATAGGGTTGGGAGGGAGAGATAGATTAGCCATGATGGAATGGGGGAGTAGACTTGATGGGCCAAATAGTCTAATTCTACTCCTATTCCTTATGACCTTCTAATTTTTGGCCCCAATCCAAAGTCCATCTGCTTTTTTTGCACTAACGCTCCCCCTATTTCTAATGTTGCGCATTGAGAAGAATAATCCACCGGAACCACTGAGCAGGGAGCCAGAGGAACTGGTGCAAGGCAGAGACAGCTGCCATATCGTTTCAGCATCACTAATTCAGTACTTGGAGCCTCCTTCCTTACACAGGCAGGAAGGGTGCAGTTGTTCTGTGTGTTTACGGTAGCAACCAATTGGCAAGCTACTAGTTTGGGCAATTTATCCATGAAGAGCCGGTCCACATGAGAGCTAGCTTGCTCAGACATGATTATAAAATAGTAGGCATGTGAATATATATCTGTAAACATTTAAGACAGTTAGAGTAACAAGACCGGATGACTTGAATTGAAAGGCTCTAATCTTTTCAATCAATTCCGATAAAAGGAACACTTCTCTGTTAGGAAGGAACTGCAGATGCTGGTTTACACCAAAGATAGACACAAAAAGCTGGAGTAACTCAACAGGCCAGGCAGATGCAGATGGAGAAAAGGAATTTTCAATCCTTTCGATCACTGGAGAAAAGGAATAGGTGATGTTATGAATCAAAACCTTTCTTTAGGATTTTGTATGGTATTGAAGATATATTGAAGGATATATATTATATTGAAGATTATTCTGCACTATAGAACACATCCTTTAAAAACAGTATTCAGTTTTGTGCTATCCCCTAAATGTTGGGAGCAGGATTTTAGCTCAATCTAATATGGTTCAATCTATTGGCATTTACCAATGCTTTAGAATGTTGTGATGTTTCATCCTACATCAGTGATATTCTGAATATCTGAAATGTGTAGTGCAACTGATTTCTACAGTTTTCTTCCAGATTGTGGAAACGTGAATCATTTTCTGAAATCACAAATATGCCTCATTGCAATAGGACTGTAGAATTAAAAAGAGAGCACTATTCAATTGTCTACCAACCATTGTACCCATTTCAGTAAGTGTTCACTGTACACCATTCAGTGAGAAATCAGTGTGTACAATGCAGACACAAAATGCTGGAGTAACTCAGCGGGCCAGGCAGCTTCGGTCTGAGGAAGGGTCTCGACCCGAAACGTCACCCATTCCTTCTCTTCAAAGATGCTGCCTGTCCCATGGAGTTACTCCAGCGTTTTATGTCTACCTTCGATTTAAACCAGCATCTGCAGTTTTTTCCTACACAGTGTGTACAATGTATTGAACAAGCAGTGTACAACACTCATGATGGGAAGAACTATGGGTGGAAGCACAGATCTTTTACTCAGGGAAGGGAAATCAAAAACAAGAGGTTTATGTTGAGGTGAGAGGGACAAGGTTTAATACGAACCTGACCCGCAACCTTTTCATTCAGAGCGGTACGTATATAGAAAGAGTTGCGAGAGGAGGTAGTTGATGCAGGTACTAAACAGTGTTTAAAAACACTTTCACACGTACATGGATAAGAAAGTCTTAGAGGGATAAGACCAAATATAGGCAAATGGGACTAGTTTAAATGGGGATTCTTGGTCGGCTTAGATAAGTTGGGCTGAATGGCCTGTTTCCATGCTGCACTACTCTACGACTTGCTAGCCAACTAATGTAGATTGGTGACAAACCAGTGTTTAACATTCATTGAACAACCAGTGTGCTCTGGCCTGCTCCATGCATTCCTGGCCTGCCTTCTATATTTCATTTTCATCAGCAAAAACTACTACTGTCCTAGCTTTCTCAAGTAGTGTTCACCCATTAACCTGACCCATATGAGCCCCTGATAAACCAATTATAAATCCTCATTCTTGTTTTCAAATCCGTCCGTGGATTTGCCTTTCCGTCTGCTTGCTACCTTTCACTGAGCCTCGGTACACGTGACGCTAAACTAAACTAATCTAAACAGTACGACTCGATGGCTCTCGATGACTATGATCGTGCCTTTGCTTGATTTTTGATACATTCCTTGATGTGACAGTGTAAGTACTGTTGAAACTCTTGCTATGAAGCTCCTTGGGATATTTCACTATATTAACGGCCAAACCAAAAGACAAGTTGTGTTGCTGACACCAGTCGACACAGCTCAGTGATCACCAATGGTGGGTAATCAGCGGATAGAATTCAGTGAGTAACCAATGAACCAATGTACATGGGCTGGCCCAGATAATCAGCAGAATGATTTGTACTTTTATAAAAATCCAACCAGATGATTCATGCCCCTTGGGGCCATACCTGCCTGCCCCAGCCCATTCTACTCTACACGCGACTCCGTTCTAATCCTTGTGTGGTTAACTCTGAATGGCCTCAGGACTACTTGCTGCCACATCATAATAACAATTTTGAAAACATTGACCCAACCTCGTTATCCAGGCTTTATGTTGCCATATTTTTTAATTTAACTCAGCGAATGAAGAAAACTGGCAGATTATCTAAAAAGCAAACTGCTGGAGGAACTCGGCATGTCAGGCAGCATCTGTGGAGGGAAATAGACAGATGTTGTTTTGGGTCAGGACCTTTCTTCAAGACTGGAGTAGAGGAGAGATAGCTGGGAGAAAAATGTGAGGGGGAGGAGTGGGGCAAGAACTGGCAAGTGATATAGGTGGATGCAGGTAAGGAGTGTTTAATTGGGGGATGAGTCAAGCGGGGGAAAGAAGGATGGAGAAAGCCACAATGGCTGGGGATGATAAGTGGCGAACAACAAAGGCGGCAGATGATGGAATTTGGTTAGAAAGGAAGATGGGGGAGTGAAATGTGGAACCGGAGGGAGAGATGGTGGGTGGATGAGAAAGAATGAATGAATAATGAATGAATAAGTTTATTGGCCAAGTATTCACATACAAGGAATTTGCCTTGGTGCTCCATCCGCAAGTGACAACATGCCATGCAGTGGCAGTTAGGAATGACACATAAAACATTAAACATCAAAAATAAAACACTATTGATGATTAGGATGGTGATGATGGGGATAATTAGGGGAGGGATGGATGAAGGGCAGAAAGAGGAGGGGAAAGAAACTGGAATTGGGGGGGGGGGGGGGGGGGGGGGGGGGGGAAAGGGAATGGAAAGTAAAGGATGCCTGAGAGGACCTGGGTAAATCAGGAGAGAGAAGTAATTTACCTGAAAATTCTGTGACCCTCACACTATCTTTGATCAGACTTTATTGGCTTTACCTTGCACTAAACATTATTCCCTCATCATGTAAATGGCTCGATTGTAATCATGTATTGTTTATACAATGGTTAGCACACAAACAAAAGCTTTTCACTGTACCTCGGTACACATGACAATAAACTAAACTGACATAACACTGAGGACATTGACAGGTTGTTACATGTGATTTTGCAAGCTAGGATATTTTGTGGGTCATCTCTCATCCAGAACTAATCTTTCATCCAATTCACTTGTTTCACTTTATCTGCCAAGTCACCCAACCACTGCTAAATGTGAATCTGTCAGTGAGCACATGCACTGCCAAGAATGGAAAAAGTCACGCAAACTAAACTGAATGCACAAAACCTCAGGGATGTGCAGCTCTATTTACAGTGAAACAAACAGATGCATTTATTTGCCTACAACTCAGTTGTTTTTCTACTAACGAGCAGTGATTTAGAATTCCTCAATAAACTCCTGTTAAACGAGGTGGCCTGCAGTACAGCATTAATATAACTACAGGACATTGCTAAACCTCCAACCCGTTACCTTTCCACCTATAATGAGCTGAATGCCTGGGCACATTCAGTTTATTAAGCTGAACACATGAATCATATACAAAGTCCTGGAATCCACATTACTTTGAAATCCAAGGTAGACAAAACGGTTTTGGCCCGAAACGTTGCCTATTTCCTTCACTCCATAGATGCTGCCACACCCGCTGAGTTTCTCCAGCACTTTTGTCTACCTTCGATTTTCCAGCATCTGCAGTTCCTTCTTAAACATTTTAATTACTTTGAAATCCAATCATGTCACACTTTTTTTTGTTTACTTTAGTATGGAGTTACAGTGTGGAAACAGGCCCTTTGGCCCACTGAGTCTGTGCCAAAAAACGATTTACATTGTCCAATGAACCTACAAACCTGCACATCTTTGGAATGTGGAAGGAAACCGGAGCACCAGTCACAGGGAGAATGTATAAGCTCTGTACAGATAACACCCAGAGCCAGGATTGAACTCAGGACTTTGGCGCTTTCAGGCAGCACCTCACTTTTGTTTTGGTGACATTACAGAAAACCAGGAGGATGCACCTTAAAGGAGCTTGCTAGTCCAATTTAGGATTTATCCCTCCCTCAGATGGCAATACTATGAATAGTCATTCCAATTGTCCAGGCATAGAATTCAAACATTTTATCAGCATAGAGCACCGTTTAGCTGGAGTAAGAGTAGGTTATAAATTAAAGAAAGTTTGAAAAGGCTCCTGGAAGTGAATCTTCTGATGGGACTACATGTAGGTGAAAATAATGAAGAGTAAAATGTGTGGTAGCAATTCATATGGAGTAGATGACGATGTTTCCACTAGTGGGACAGTATAGAACCAGAGGTCATAGCCACAGAATATAAGGACATTCCTTTAGGAAGGAGATGAGGAGGAGGAATTTCTTTAGTCACAGGGTGGTGAATCTGTGGAATTCATTGCCACAGAAGGCTGTGGAAGCTGTCAATGGATATTTTTAAGGCAGAGATAAATTCTTGATTAGTACGGGTGTCAGGGGTTATGGGGTGAAAGCAGGAGAATGGGGTCGAGAAGGAAAGATACGTATATCAGCCATGATTGAATGGCAGAGTAGACTTGATGGGCCGATTGGCCTAATTCTGCTCCTATCACTTATGAATTTATGAAATTGGAAGTACAGGTTTCTGGCATTCTATGGTCTGGCAATCCGTGGTCCAGCTTGTTTTGAAGCTGTACAGTTGCAGAGGAAGTGGTGGAGCCAGGTACATTTACAATGTCTGAAAGACATTTGGACAGGTTCATGGATAGGAAAATAGAATTATTCTTTTTACCCCACCCATTCCTCCCTCACTCTCTCTGCGACATAAAACCATCACACTTTCCCAGTTCTGGTGAAGGAGTCTTTGACTTGAAATGTTATCTCTGATTCTCATTCTGAGGATTCTGCCCGACTTTTTGAATGTTTCCTGTCTTTTCTGTTTTATCACAACTGCTAATATCGAACATCTACAGCTAAACAGAGCCAGAGGTGAGTTGCTATCAAAGACTCTCTGCCTCAATATAGGAAGTGCTGTTTCAATCTTCACAATCAATATAGTTTAGTTTAGTTTAGAGATACAGCGCGGAAATAGGCCCCTCGGCCCACCGGGTCCGCGCCGACCAGCGATCCCCGCACATTAACACCATCCTACGCCCACTAGGGACAATTTTTACATTTACCACGCCGGTTCCGGTACAAACTCCGAACAGACAGCACCCGTAGTCGGGATCGAACCTGGGTCTCTGGTGTTGCAAGCGCTGTAAGGCAGCAACTCTACCGCTGCACCACCGTGTAGTGATTAATCAATATAGTATCGATATCGGTGATCAGATGTCTCCTTTTACACATTCTCTTGTGAAAGTAATGGGCTTAATCATCCTTGCTGGCGGCGTGTAGGAGAATTGCAGGCAATGTCTTTAGCAGGTCAGCGTCTTCATATCATACCTACCTGCCGGGTAGAAGCGCTGAACATGCGAGAGATCAGATGCCAGTCTGTCTCGATAAGCTTTGTATTGGCTGCCTCAACTTTAAATGTTTTCCCCTCGCTACTTCATTTCCTAACTTAACCTCATATCCATAATCCAATCTTTATTTCAGATGAATAAATATTTATTAGTTTAGTTTAGTTTAGAGATACTGCGTGGTAACAGGCCCTCGGTCCACCAAGTCCGCACTGACCAGTGATCCCCGCACACATTTACACTGCCCTACACACACTAGAGATATTTTTTTTAACATTTATGCCCAGCCAATCTGTATGCAAATCTGTACGTCTTTGGAGTGTGGGAGGTAACTGAAGATATTGGAGAAAACCCACACAGGTCATGCTTAAAGATCGTACAAACTCCGTACAGAGAAGCACCTGTAATCAGGATCGAATCCGGGGGGTCTCTGACGCTGTAAGGCAATAGCTTCACCGCTGCACCACTGTGCCGCCCTTGAAACATAGAAACATAGAAACACAGAAACAAAGATCTACTCATTTTAATTTCTAGGTTGGCAGCTCATTGAGGGGTTCAATCACAGCCTACATGAAGACATCGCTACTCCAGGACAAGAGCACAAACTACAAAAACCATCAGAATTGCGTAATTTGTTGCTTATTTGGGGCAGCTTTTTTTCGCAGCAGTGTGTGCCGACTCCTTCCAATGTAATTGCATATAGCAAAGCACGAAACAAACTGCAGGAGGAACTCAGCAGGTCAAGCAGCATCTATAGGGTCAAAGGGATAGGCACCATTTGGAGTGGCCAGCCTGCATTGCAATTGATGGTGCACAAGGGAGACAACCAAGATAAAGAGGTCAGAAGGAACGGTAAAAACGGGACTGGCAGGAGATAGGAGGAAACCGGGGAGGGGGGAGATGATGGGCAGATGGAGCCAGGTGGAGGGAGGGAGGTTGGAGGTAGAGACAACGTCTGGAAAGAGGTTGGCGGTGTGGAATCTCATAAGGAGGGAAGCTGAGAAGTGGACCAGATAAGGGAGGGGAGGGGATAGGAGATAGGAGAACCAGAAGGTGTGTGTGTGGGTGATGTGAACCAGGTGGGGAGGGGAATGAAGCACGTTGAGAGGGAGCGAGGTGAAGAGTGGGATGAGGAGGCTAAACTGGAGAAAAGAAGGAGCATACGAAGGGGGGGGGGGGGGTTTACGCAAAACATTGACTATCCTTTTGCCTCCACAGATGCTGCTCAATCCATTTAATTCGTCCGGCACTTTATTTCTTGCTCCGGATTACAGCATCCTTTACTTTAGACTTTAGAGATACAGTGTGGAAACAGGCCGTGTCTGCGCTGTCCAGCAATCGCCAATACATTAGTTCTATTCTACACACTAGGGACAATTTACAAAAAAACAATTAACCTACAAACCTGTATGTCTTCAGAGTGTGGGTGGAAACTGGAGCACGCGGTCACAGGGAGAATGTACAAACTCAGTACAGCCAACACCCACAGTCAGGATGGAACATGGGTCTCTGACGCTGTATGGCAGCAACTCTACCACTGCACCACCATTCCACCCCATCTGTAATGAATATGTTAATTGGGCAAGTATTCACATACAAGGAATTTGCCTTGGTGCTCCGCCCGCAAGTGACAACATGACATACAATAATCTGTTGGGTCTGCATATCTTACTGGGTTGGTTGACATTTCAGCTTGGGTAAGTTCTAAATCACAGATGGCCCTGGAAGACTGAAAATAACCAAATAAATTATTGTTGCCCAACTAGATATTAACTAAAATCCACACATTTCTCCATCTGCCTATAAAAATGGTGGCTGAACATTCCATTCCTTTAATTCAGGCATCTGGGTCCATCTTCAATATAACGGTGGCTGCATATATGGCTTGGCATGACATTTTAAATGATAACATTTCTGTGTACACCTTTGGGTGTGGAATTACAATAAGTAGGAAAAAACTGCAGATGCTATAAATGCAAAATAAGCAGAAAATGTGGGACGCAGCATCAGTGTAGAACGAAATAGAACCAAAATAGAATAGTCATCGTTTTGGGTCAAGAACCCTTCATCGGTACTGGGCAGGTGAGAAATCGGGGCATGTTTTGAGTCGCAGCAGGGGGAGGGGGAGAGCTAAGAAGAATTGACTCAGAGAGTGCAGGCCAATGTTGTCATGGTTACAATTACAGAAAACAAATAGTTAACTACAGAAGGAAAAAGGAAAAAAAAAACGGGAACATCCACATCTTTATAGATGCTCCATGTACAGCTTAATTATGCATAATGTAGGGAGGGTAAATGAATTGCCTAAATGAGCTTGGCTTTCAACAGGTTTCCAGAGATACATGAACAGTAAAATTTATCGCCATTGCTGTATAGTCAACAGATTAGAAACAGTCAAGCCCCTGCATTAATCCCTATGGCATTCTACTAAGCACTTCCCTCGACCCAGTTTTATTTCTCTGACTGGTGTGCTCAATTCGATTTTTACCCAGTTCCCGTGCTCATGCTCAGAACAATGAAAAGTGAAAGTTAAAACTGAGAAATGTAACATTTAAAATCCCTTCTTCTTTTGTTTCTGATTTCCAGGACCCGCATTAATTTGCTCTTTACTGATTTTAAATATCTTAACAAGCAATGGATGCAGAGTAAAATAATTTGTCTGCAAAATGGAAACCTCAATATCTCATCAAATCATAGGACAGCGCATGTAACTTTTTATCCAGCCTGTTCACAAAGATGTTATGCAAAACAAGCTGAACCATGAACACAAGGGAAGAGATAAAACTATCATGCTGAATCCAGCTCTAGAACAAAGTTCAAATCAACACATGAATACTTCAGATTCAGATTCAATTTTAATTGTCATTGTCAGTGTACAGTACAGAGACAACGAAATGCATTTAGCATCTCCCTGGAAGAGCGACATAGCAAATGATTTGAATAAATAATAATGTGTTCGGGGGGGGGGGTGGTGATTGGCAGTCACCGAGGTACGTTGTTGTGTAGAGTGACAGCCGCCGGGAAGAAGCTGTTCCTCGACCTGCTGGTTCGGCAACGGAGAGACCTGTAGCGCCTCCTGGATGGTAGGAGGTTAAACAGTCCATGGTTGGGGTGAGAGCAGTCCTTGGCGATGCTGAGCGCCCTCCGCAGACAACGCTTGCTTTGGACAGACTCAATGGAGGGGAGCGAGGAACCGGTGATGCGTTGGGCAATTTTCACCACCCTCTGCAATGCCTTCCGGTCGGAGACAGAGCAGTTGCCATACCATACTGTGATGCAGTTGGTAAGGATGCTCTCAATGGTGCAGCGGTAGAAGTTCACCAGGATCTGAGGAGACAGATGGACCTTCTTCAGTCTCCTCAGGAAGAAGAGACGCTGGTGAGCCTTCTTGATCAGAGTTGAGGTATTGTGGGTCCAAGAGAGGTCATCGGAGATGTTGACCCCCAGGAACCTGAAGCTAGAAACACGTTCCACCTTCGTCCCGTTAATGTGGATGGGGGTGTGCGTGCCGCTTCTGGACTTCCTGAAGTCTACAATGAGCTCCTTGGTCTTCTTGGAGTTAAGGGCCAGGTTGTTGTCAGCGCACCATGCTGCTAAGTGCTGGACCTCCTCCCTGTAGGCCGACTCATCGTTGTTGCTGATGAGGCCAATCACCGTTGTATCATCTGCATACTTGATGATGGTGTTAGTACCATGTACAGGTGTGCAGTCGTAGGTGAAGAGGGAGTAGAGGAGGGGGCTCAGCACACAGCCCTGTGGAACGCCGGTGTTCAGGGTGAGGGTTGAAGAGGTGTGCTTGTCTAACCTAACAGACTGGGGTCTGTTGGTTAGAAAGTCCAGTATCCAGTTGCAGAGGGGGGGGGGGTCGATGCCAAGGTTACCGAGTTTGGTGATCAGTTTTGATGGTATAATGGTGTTGAATGCTGAGCTGTAATCGATGAACAGCATTCTTACGTAAGTGTCTCTGTTGTCGAGGTGGGAGAGGGCGGAGTGAAGTGCTGTTGAGATGGCATCCTCCGTACTCCTGTTCTTGCGGTAGGCAAACTGATAGGGATCCAGTGTGGGGGGTAGGCAGCTTTTAAGGTGTGCCAGGACCAGCCTCTCGAAGCACTTGGTGATGATGGGGGTAAGTGCAACTGGGCGGAAGTCGTTGAGGCTTGCCGCAGTGGAGTGTTTTGGCACTGGCACGATGGAGGTGGTTTTAAGGCAAGTGGGGACAACTGCTTGGGCAAGTGACAGGTTGAAGATGTCAGTCCAGACGTCTGTCAGCTGCGCAGCACAGGCCCTGAGCACGCGCCCGGGGATGCCGTCAGGGCCAGCAGCTTTACATGCATTAGTCCTACTCAGTGCCACGTATACGTCGTAGGGGGTGAGTGTGAGGGGTTGGTGATCGGCAGGGAGCACAGCCTTGATGGCTGTCTCTAGATTGTCCCTGTCGAAGCGGCCATAGAAGTGATTAAGCTCCTCAAGGAAGGAGGCGTCGCTGGATGTGGGGGTGGTGTTGGAGGGTCTGTAGCCCGTGATGGCCTGGATGCCTTGCCACATGCGTCGGGGGTCGGAGTTGTTGTTGAAGTGCTCCTCAATCCTGAGCTTATGGCAGTGCTTGGCCTTCTTGATGCCCCTCTTGGATAAGATTTTATAATTTAGAGAAAATTCACCTGGAGGATCTTCAAATTTTAAATTATAGCATGTTTTATTATGATATCTAAAGTTGTTCAAACCTACAGTTATAGAGATTAAAAGATTTACAATGGTGCATCTGGTAGAGCTGATGTCTCACACGCCAGCAACCCAGGTTTGATCCTAACTACAGGTGCTATATATATGGTGTTTGTACGTTCTCCCTCTGACCCCATGGGTTTCCTCCAGATGCTCCAGATTCCTCCCACATCCCGAAGACGTGCAGGTATGTTGGCTTCTGAAGTGTCCCTAGTGTGTGGGGGAGTGGGTGAATAATAGAGATAATATAGAACTAGTATGAATGGGCCATCGATGGTCAGTGCACTTGATGGGCCTGTTCCCAACTAAACTAAACCAAACTAAAGCACACCACAAAAATATACTACATAGAAACATTGAAAATAGGTGCAGGAGTAGGCCATTTGGCCAGCACCGCCATTCAATATGATCATGGCTGATCATCCAAAATCAGTACCCCGTTCCTGCTTTCTCCCCATATCCCTTGATTCCGTTAGCCCTAGAGTTATATCTAACTCTCTCTTGAAAACATCCAGTGAATTGGCCTCCACTGCCTTCTGTGGACTACCCTGGTGGATTTCAGCAGTTGATGATCTTGATGCCAGGATCTGGTTGGGTTGGGGCACAGTAGTAAGAATAGGGTGGATTTGAAGATGGACACACTTAATTTGGTAGCTCAACCCATGGTCAAATAAGATGTTGAGGCATGAAACATTGGTCAAAAGCCTGAGGCAATGCATACTTGATTTGAGGAATAATTCCCTACATCTCCATCACAAACTCATATGGGCCATGCTTCTCTATTTCACAGCTTAATAGAAAATTAGTGACGAGTTAGAGTTTGTACTATACCAGTTATCTACATTACCACATAATTTAATGGTTTAGGTAATAAAATCTAATGCAATGCTCTGCTTATTTTATAGTGTTTCTAATCCACACTCATTGGCATTTAACCTACAGTAGGAATGATGTATTTATTGTATATATACATACCAATGTCATTCATTGTTATATTTAGATTACCTATTAATACTCTGGTTTAATATTTTTAATTGGTTTGATGGAGTCACAGCAAAAATCAGTTACGAAATCGCTATTTATTCAACAGAATTTAGAGAAATGGATTTGCATAATGTTGTGATATTCATTAGCAGTTTCACAAAAAACAAAGTGGTGTAGGAACAGCAGGTCAGGCAACATCTGGGGAAGGAATGGACTGGCAATGTTTCAGGTTGGGAATCTTCTTGACACTGATTGTAGTCGGAGGGAGAAAGCTGGTAAAGAGAGGGGGCAGGACAGAGTCTCGCAAGTGATAGGTAGATACAGATGAGGCTGGCTTGATTGGTAGATGGAGTAAGTGTGAAAGTCTCGAGATGAAAAGGAGAGAAAAGAGGACAGAAGAGTGGAATGTAAAGCCGGAGAGAGAGGCGTGGGTGGAAGGGGAAAGGAGGATGGGGAAAGAGGAGTGATGAAAGGGAAAATATGGACGTGGATGGGCTGTGAGTGTACTCAGGGATCGGTTGAAGGAGAGGTAAGGAAATAACCTAGGGAGGTTAGTGAGTGAAATTGGTGTGGGGTGGGGCAGGGCACAGGGAAGAGAGAGAGTCTGGGATGGTATCCCTTAAAATTGGAGAATTCACTGTTCATACCATTGCCAGGCAGAATATGAGGTGCTGTTCCTCCAGTTTGTGTATGGCCTCACTCTGGCAATGGGGGAAGCCAAGGACAGAAATGTAATTATGGGAATGGAAAGAAGAGTTAAAATAGCTAGCAACCGGGAGATCCTGCAGGCCTTGGCAGACCCAATGCAAGTGCTGGTTTCGTTTGAGGCAATTAGTTTTCAAAAATTGATTACCAATGGAGAAAACAATCTTGGCAAAGATCAACGATACTCATTTGGTTATTTTCATTAAGACATTTCACAACAGTCATTACAGATGTCATCGTGTTGGTGTGCATAATTTGGGATGTACATACAGTATCAATGATCTCCTGTTGATTTCAGCTGAATGAGCTGCCAATTAAAAATAGATATTCAAAGGCTTCAAAGGCTTCAAAGCTCTTTTATTGTCACGTGTACCAATTAAGGTACAGTGATTTGCGAATTACCATACAGCCATACTAAAAAAGCAACAAGTCACACAACTACATAAAAGTTAACATAAACATCCACCACAGCGGATTCCCCACATTCCCCACTGTGATGGAAGGCAATAAAGTCTAAAGTCGAAGCTCCCGTGTCGGGGCGATCAAAGCTCCTGTGACTTGGAGTTCCTGGAGTTGGTCTCTGACCAGAGACCGCGAGCTCCACGATGTTAAAGTCCGCAGGCCCCCACGGCAGAGCTCAGGGGTTGATCCCTGGCAAAGGGATCGCGGGGTCCACGATGGTAAGTCGTAAGTCGATTAGAGAACATCAACAAAAGATCCACTGGATTATTTATAATTACTCTGGATTGTTTGGTAGACATTTGATAATAGTTGTGAGTTGCGGGTGGAATAACAGCATATCTGTTTCAATTCTTATATAGCAAGTTGTAGGCAGAAAATCATCTGGAACAATTTCTATTTCCAACACTTTTACGCAATAAATCCTCCAAGGATCTGTCCAAGTCCTTGTCACCTTCTCACCTATATGCTGTTATCTCTCTCTGAGAGGGTAGACCTCTGACAACACAGCAGATCTTGGTAATCTTCAGAAATGTCAGTCTATGATGACATTCATTGATTGTTTAATGTCAAAATTCTTTAATCAATTTGGACAGTTATTCCATTTCCACTATCCTTGATCGGATTTTGCTGGCTTTACCTTGCACTGAACGTTATTCCTTATCATGTATCTATACAGCGTAAATGGCTCAATTGAATGAATGAATGTATCTTTATTGACCCATGTGACGTCACAGTGAAATTTTTTGCTTGCATACCCAAGGTATGCAAATAGAAGCCACATAAAGGGCACGGGATATACAGAGTATCCCGCGGCAAGTCCTCCCTTGTTCTCCCCCCATCCCTCACAGTGGTCCCCCCATTCTGGGTTAATTGTTTTTCCCCCTCCTTCACGGCGATCCACCCCCAAGCTGTGTCCTCCTTTGTTCCTTCCCCCGGCAGCAACGTCCTCACTCCACTTGGTCAGTCTTCGTCCATCGTTCAGTGGCATCATCGACCACCTCTGCACTATTGGTGCCAGGTCATCTCTGGACGCCTCCTTGGCGCTGACCCAGGCTGCAGCCGTGGTCTCTGTCGACTCAGCCGTGGGCTCCGATCCGTGAGGCTCCGGTCTCAGCTTCTACGCGGGCTCCCCAATTGTAATCATGTATTGTCTTTCTGCTGACTGGTTAGCATGCAACAAAAAGCTTTTCACTGTCCCTCGGTACTTGTGACAATAAACTAAACTGAAACTGAACTGAATTTGCCAGAGTTTATGATCAAAAGTGTGTTATTCCTTGATGCCAACTGGTGAAATGAAATCCCTAAAAATCCCTGTTTAACATCAGATGTGGTAATTGCCTCCTGTATCCCTGAACTAACAATTAACCTACATAGCTATGGAATATTTTTCAGAAATATTCTGAAAAATTGAAATTGAATCATTGAAAAATTGAAATTGAATCATTGAATGATTGAAAATTTGAAATGGAAATTCCTTCGGTTTCCCCCCACACTCAAAAGACGTACAGATTTGTAGGTAAATTAGCTTGTTAAATGTACAAATTGTCCCTAGTGTGTGTAGGATAGTCTTAATGTGCAGGGATCGCTGGTCCCGGTGGGCCAAAGGGCCTGTTTCCGCACTGCATCTCTAAATTACACTAAATGCAAATTTTACTTTACAATGCAGGAAATGGATTTACCCTCCTTCTCTATCAAACTAATCTCCATATTCAAACACCTGTCACATTTTGTTCCAGTTCTTTGACATTAAATCATTTTGTGAAATGAAATAGATGACCTTTCCTTATATTTTGGAATGTGTTACCGGATGGGTCCTTTACATAGAAGCTCTGCTGATATCAGATGCAGTGCCGGAACTGCTGAACACTTCACCGTATTTAGTTACTGTCTTTATACGCAGTGACACGTGAACAGGAAGAGACCTTTCAGTTCCTCAAACCAGTTCCATTCAGCACAGTCACAGTACCCTAATTCTATCCATCCTTCTTGTCATCTGTCTTTTTATACCCTTTTCTGACAGTAACAAGAACTATACGCAACCTGGCACCATATTGCACTAAATGTTATTTATTTTATCATGTATCCTATACGCTGTGGACGGCTAGATTGTCATCTTGCATTGGCCTTCCACTGACTGGTTAGCACTCGACGAAGGCTTTTCAATGTACCGCGGTACTTGTGACAATAAACTAAACTGAACTAAACTCAGCTCAACTAAACTAAATCTATCAAAGTCAGATTTTAAATTATTAATAGAGCTAGCAGGTGTTGCTTGTTGTAGGAGTCAGTCCCACATTTCCACCATCGTTTGCATGGTGATATTTTGTAGTAGGGTCTGTCTCTCCTTGTCCGAGAAACTCTCAACAGTGAAACACCAAAAGCTTTTTATCGATCCTGACCGGATGAAACCACTTTAATACCTGTTCCCATTATTATTTATTCTTTCTACTACACTTTAATGAACTGTGGATAAGAATCCTTGGATCTCAGACCATTGTTAGCTATCTTTTAAATAAGATTTATTTGCATTTGATGCACAGAACTTGACCTGATTTCTGTCTGCAACAACTATGTACACTTCATTTAACAACGTTCCCATCCCATACAGTTTCAGCATTACCTAATTGAGCCTGTGGTAAACTTGGATACATCCTAAATATTGTGTTATGGAGACACAAGATGCTGGAACCTTGAGCAGAAGAAAATGTGCCGGATCTGGACTAGTCTGAAGAAGGGTCTCGACCCGAAAAGTCACCCATTCCTTCTCTCCACAGTTGCGGCCTGGCCCGCTGAGTGACTCCAGCTTTTTGTGTCTAATATAGTGAATAACTCAGGCCCCTGCACAAATCCTCTGGGATACTGTTAATTACTTAAAAAGGAGGACTGAATATCAATCTTGATACCATGAACAATAAAATGAAACTTAACCAAAGTAACCTTTTTGTTTGTCTCCAATGTTTAAATAGAAGAAAGGCAATTTATATGGTGAAAAACGTAAGATTCTTTGCAGGATTAATTTAAAATAAAACTCAGAAGGTGACGAGCAAGACATGTGACAGGTGACGAGAGATGAAGAGCTTCACATTCCTGTAGCCCAGGTTCAATCCTGCCCTGTGGTTGTTGCTCATTCTACCTCTGACTGCATTGGGTTTTCCCCTGAAGTTCCAGTTCCCTCCTATTTCCCAAAATCGGTAAATAGTTTTTAAATTATCCCTTGTGCTGGCAGTTTATAGAAAAATCAGGGTGGATTTGATGAGCTTGAGGGAGAAAATAGGTTTCATGGAAATAAATGTGGGAATGTCTCTGATGGCCAACATTAGCTCAGTGGGCCGAACAGTCTCTTTCAGTGTCAGTGTACAAAAAGAGATGAGCTATGCACTGACTGATTGGTAGGTTAATAGGCAACTGTAGATTACCCCTTGTGTAGGTGGGTGGCAGGAAAATGGGTGGCATGAGTAAATGTGTATATGAGAGAGAAAGGATTGTTGAAAATGCTCAGAAATTGCTCAGAAAATCTGCTTTGCCGAACACCCCACTTTGTTATAATAAGGATATGATGCAGGCAGGCTGAAAGGTTTAGTGTTGCAGGAGTGCTTTGGAATAATCATGTTGATGAGGGTTTTAACAGTTGAAGCAAATTTGGAGACAGGAATTATTACAAAGTTGAAAATAGGCAATGATTGTTGATAAAAGACTTGGAACTAAACCTGGGGCCACACGTGATATTGTGGTCGCAAACCGTCCACTTCAGCATTGGACTGGTTCCGTTAAAAAGGTTTAATTAGTAGCTAGCAATGGGGACCAAAGACAATGACTTTGGTCTTTGTATTATTTAATTGGAGGAGTTTTTTTTCCCGAGCCAATGCAGAGATGTTAGATGGACAGGGACATTTCAGGGACGGTGAACAGGGTCAAGAGAGTTGGTGATGAGGTCGGGTTGTTTGTCCGTTGCTTACTATTGTGCGCAACACAAGTACGCACCATTTCCTTCCATCTGTTACATTCCTGGCCGTTCCTCCTCATTTGTTAATCGCAGAGAGCATTCCCCACAGGCAGATCCCGGGAACTGTGAGCCAGCTCCTGATACAGACACAGCTTGCAGCTGCAATATCAAGTATTAGCAGTTTTAACCACTTTGGCATGATTGCTCCAAGCCTTCCTTTGGGTGCCAAGCATTAAAGAGCAGTGATGGTGCTACTTTGCATGCCACATCAGTAGCTTTAATTGCCCTGAGGTGATTCTGGAGATTGTACCCCATGCTGGTGCCACTTTGGAGGAATCCTACAATTCATCTTCGCTCCCCTGTGAGTAATAATGCTGTGTGCAGAAACCAGAGATTAAGCTCTTCATACTTGGCTGCTTCTGCTCCCCTGATTTAATTAGCTATTTACATCAAGGAGAAATCTTGTCTACCTTTTAAACGCTGGTCTGAATTGGCGGAAAGATTACCGACAGTCTGAGGAAGATACCGGGCTCATTCTGCACCTGTCATTGAATGTTTGCTGCAGTTTGTCAGCATCTTGAAACAAAGCAGCATTCTAAAATCGAAGCACACTGAATAACTTCAAAAAGCAGCAAGGAGCTTTTCAGGATGAAAGTATTGTGAAGGGTGTGCTTTGTTCTGTTTGATGGTCGGAGGGACAGAAATTGTGTATTCTGACTGTACAGATGGGACAAGCTGAAACCATGAGATTAGTGGCTGGAAAATCCCTTAAAAGGCTCCAGTGTCCCTTTAGTTTTCTCGGTTGGTCATTGTGTGCGGAATGAAAGAAGAAAGGGTGAAGGTTTTACTGAGTGCAGTTAATAGGAATGCTGCTTCTCCAAAGAGTGGTAACAGCATATTACTTGGCTTTGCACAACAATAAAAAAACAAAATGAATTGATCAACAGGGCATATTGAGCAATTAAATATTGAGTATTTATTCATCAACATAGATAAACACACATTTGTTTAATTGTTTTTTCAGCACAAGCGATAGTTACTGCCTTGAGGACTATGCTTTGAAGTTGTCGGTGTTGACCTGCATTGAAGAACTTGCATTTTGGTGAAAAGATATTTAATGTGAAAAATGCCCAGGATTACTTTTAGATACTGATTCATTTGGATGCAAAACACAGCAGTATTCCCAGAGATTTGTCACAGAAGACTATTGTGGTTAAATTATTCACCCTTCTCTATTCAGAGATGCAGACTGATTCAGCACCCAGACACAGACCATTCACAGACTAAGCTTAGTAAGAGGATAAGTAAATGGCATGCTTTTGATGAACATCAGTAGAGCTGCAAATCAATATAATAAAAAATACAAAATAATAATTTAATTCAGCAACAGGATAACACGATCATTAAATTTACTTAAATATTGATAGAAATGCTTCAACTATAAATTATTTCTTGATGTACTTATAAACATGCTTTGTAAATGTTAACATGATCAACAACATTTGATACACTTCAACATACAACTACACTTCTATGTATCATTAATAGCAAAAACTATTACCTTTCCATATATAACTAGTCATGACCCCTGTGATAAATTAATCCGTGTTTCAATTCTATTGCACAAATTTATCTATCACCACTCAAAGTTCATGCTTTAAAAGATGCTATGTGAAGTCAGAATTGTATTGCTACAATAATCCAATGTTTTCATCGCATGATTGTTATTCAATGTGAAATGGAAACCAGCAGCAAATAAAACAAGGCAGCATCATTATCCCTTCTTATCCCATCCTCTTTCTATTTCTAGATGCTGATCTGCTATTTGCGCAGGCATATAGGGCAGTTGACCCAAGCCGACTGATTCTTCTTTAATTAAGCAGATACTCATCATACAAATGCAAACGTGACGCGTGAAGGAAAGGAACAGGAGGATTTAGTCAGAAGAGCACAGGGATATCTAAGGTTGAAAGATGTTACAGGTGAAGGGATTTCTGAATTAAGATAAGAATGTTAATGACAACATACTGGGAATAGTGTCTGAAGATGGTTCCCCGACCTGAAACATGGTTTCTATTCATACATCTTACATATGAGTGTACCCACATCCACCAGCCTCACAGACATCACATGCTAGATTTCACCCTCTGGATAAACAAATTCCTCCTCAAATCTCCTCAAATACTAGATGGTGTAGCTTGAAGCTGAGAGGGGCAAAGTTTAAAGGAGATGCATGGGGCAAGTTTTTGTTACACAGAGAGTGGTGTGTGCCTGCAAACGTGCTGCCAGGGATGGCGGTGGAGGCAGATACAACAGCGTTTAGGAGGGTTTTTCAGACACAGTAGCTACATGGATATGCAGGGAATGGAAGGAGATGGAGGTTAGTTTTAATTGGCAATATGTTCAGCACAGAAAATTCCTGTGCTATTTTGCTCTATGTTCTAAATCTCCACACAGTGTTACAAAGCGAATTGTGGACGCAGCCCAGACCATCACACAAACCAACCTCCCTTCTATTTATACCTCATGCTGCCTCATCAAGACCAGCAGCATAATCAAGGACGAATCGCACCCTGGCCACTCTTTCGTCTCCCATCTCCCATCAGGGAAAAGGTACAGAAGTGTGAAAATGCACACCTCCAGATTCAGGGACAGTTTCTTCCCAGCAGTTATCAGGCAAATGAATCATCCTACTACAACCAGAGAGCAGTGCAGAACTACTATCTACCTCTTTGATGACCCTCGAATTATCCTTGATCAAACTTTGCCGGATTTACCTTACACTAACCATTCTTTCCTTATCATGTATCTATACCCTGTATGCTGTATACACATTTTGGAAATGTCACCCATTCCTTCTTTCCAGAGATGTTGCCTGTCCCGCTGAGTTACTCCAGCTTCTTGTGTCTATCTTTGGTTTAAACCAGCATCTGCAGTTCCTTCTTACACATCTATACACTGTAAATGGATCGATTGTAATCCTGTATTGTCTTTCTGCCGACTGGTTAGCACGCAACAAAAGCTTTTCACTGTACCTTGGTACACGTGACAATAAACTAGATTGATTAGGATTAGGATAATAATAATAACTTTATTTATAAAGCGCTTTTAGACAACATCAGTTACCACAAAGTGCTGTACATGGGAAGTCAACAAAAAGTTATTACAAACTACTAAAACCATTAAGACAACAGGACTATAAAAACAGTAAAAAATTAAAAGACATTAAAAGCACTAAAACAGGAACAATGTCTCAGCCAGTGTCGAATGCCAGTGAATAAAATTGAGTTTTTAGGGAGGATTTAAAGATGGACAGTGAAGGGGCCTGTCTGATCTGCAGCGGCAAGGTGTTCCAGAGTGCCGGGGCAGCAACAGAAAAGGCTCAGAAAAAACAGATTAGGATTAGGATTGAGCACCAGTTCATACTGCAAGACCTCAGGGATTTCTTGACTAGTCCAAATAGATCTTCTAGTAAAAGCAGCACGACAAAATCATAACTGTATTTTAGAATCATTATAAAAATGTAAATGCACTATATAGTCTGAAAGTAAATGTATGAATACATCCTTGATTGTTTTTGGACACAATGAATTGCAGATGTTGGTTTTCAAAAAAGGACACAAAATGCTGGAGTAACTCAGAGGGTCGGGCAGCATCTCTGGAGAACATGGATGCATGACGTTTCGGATCTGAAGAAGGGTCTTGACCCAAAACATAATTTATCCATAGAACAATACAGCACAACAATACAGCATAGACCCTTCGGCCCACAATGTCTGTGCTGAACATGATGCCAAGACCATCTCTTATCTACCTGCACATAATCCATATCCCTCCATCACTCCATGTCTATATGCCTACAAAAAGCTTAAATACCACTATTGTATCTGCCTCAATGATCAACCCTGCCAACGCGTTGTAGGCACTCATCACCTCGAAGTAAACAAGCTCCCCCGCACACCTCCTTTAAACTTTGCTCCTCTCACCTTAAAGCTATGCCCTCTAGTATTAGATTTTTGTTTCCATTCTGGGAAAATGCTTCTAACTGTCTGCCCTACCTATACCTCTCATAAATGTATACACTTGTCAGGTCTCCCCTCAACCTCTGCTTATCCAGAGAAAACAATCCAAGTCTGTGCAACCTCACCCTGTAGCTAATACCCACTAATCCGGGCAATATTCTGGTAAATCTCCTCTGCGCCTTTCCAAAGGCTCCACATCCTTCTTGTAATGGGGCGACCAGAACTGCACGCAATATTCCACGTGTGGTCTAACTGAAGTCCGATAAAGCTGCATCATAATATTCGCCAAAGATGCCGCCTGACCCGCTGAGTTACTCCAGCGCTCTGTGTCTTTCTACGATTTGTTTATTTTCCTCACTTCGCTTCAACTGTACCAAGTCGGTACCGATCCTGATAGACATCCGCAGATGTCACCTTTTATTGGATCTGTAAGATACCGTACGCTCCCTGCTTATCTGCCTAATATCTGCGTGGACAGCATTTGTTGCTGTAGGGTTTTATGCGCCTCGCTCTACATCAATATAAATTGTCTAAAAACCCATAAACATACAAAGCTTCTTAGCACTTGTTCACGGAACACATAAGCAACCCCCTATCACAAGTTACACCGACTGAGTTAGCATGGACTTTCTAGTCCTCGAACATTGTAATTTACAGTTAGAATTAACGGGTTCTCTATCCATTCACACGGAATCAATTCATTATGCAATGAAATGAGTCTTGGGTTAAAATTCCACGTCAACGGTCCAGGCCCGAATATAACCAATTCTCCCACTTATTCGGGAATTCTAGCCAAATCAAATGAGCGAAATCCCCTGTTAGCTGTGGTTGTACATTCTCTCTTTGTCGCTTCTTGCAGCCGGCAGATAGATACACGCGAGCAGGACTTGTGTGGGTCGCTCGATAGATAGACAGTAACCGGGGAGGTCTTCATGATAAATAGCCTTTCGCCCAAGTTCATCCCTGCTTTTTACTGAAGTTTATACCCCGAGTGTCTGATTCGTGGTCTTTCTGATTGCTGGGGTAACCAGTCGCCACGGGCAGAGGCTGGGATGGAGCCTCAAATATCGCATTAGCCCGGGCGGCAGGTGTTTGCCGGCGACTCTACATTCATGTCCACACAAGCGGCATCTCCCGCTGAGACCAGAGCAGGAGTGACCCGCGGCGTCCAGCAGCGCTCGCTTCCTCGGGACTGACACACACTTGGGCAAAGACGGGGTATCTGCCAGAGCCCAGTGCTCTGAATTACAAGCGTGAAGCAGCAGCCCCGAGGGAGCTTGTAGCTGACAGCTCGGACAGTGGGGAGTGTAGACATGGCCGGGACTCACTCTGTGTCGCCAGACCCCAGGCAGCCGGCTGTTTGAAACCCGCTGTTCTTTAGTTACCCGTCATGGCACAGCACTGCTGACAAAGCGGAGAGAACCGCGTGGAACCGCGGGCGGAGGAGGAGATACATTGCGTACAGACACGGACAGATAGTGAGCGGGGCTGAGAAAGTCTCACTCTAGCGTTTGGCCCGTCCATCCATCTCTGGGGCTTGCATGCTCGCCTCTCGCTGCATCCATCCTTCTGCTTGCCGTCTCTACATCTGTTCCACCCCCCCCCCCCCCCCCCCCCCTTCCCCCTTTGTCTCCGCACTCAGTTGCTCCGTCCCTTTCTCCCTCGGTTGGATAACGGAAGGCACCGTAAATTGAAGGAGAGGGGGGGAGAGAGAAAGGTTGTGGAGGGAGAGAGATGGGGAAAAGTGTGGGAGAGAAGAGAAATGGATGTATAAACACGGAGAACGGGGGTGGTGGGAGAGGGAGAGGCAGGGAATGGGGAAAGAGGGGTGAGAGGGATAAGTGGTCAGGGCAGCGCGAATTGTTCAACTATTCCACGCAATGGTACCAGTCCGTCTCTTTGCATTTCCCTTGTTCTGTTTCCTCCACTTGGCACCTGCCTCTTTCAGCCTCTCCCTCCTCTTTCCTTGTTCCCCGTTTCCTTCTTGCACCCCCCATTTCTTCCCCTTGCATCTCCGCGTCCTATCTCCAAGTCTCCCCTCTCCGCCTCCCTTCTCTCCCCTCCTCCCCATCCTTCTCCATTCTTTTTGTTTTCGTTCCTTTTCTTTCCTCCGGTCCCTTGCCACCTCCTTGACCTCTCTCTCTCTCTCCCCCCATTTGGACGGCACTTCTTCCCCCTCAAGTCCCTTACCGTATTTGCACTCGCCGTCGTGTGTTTTGTGGATCTTGCCCTCCTGTTGGTGGACTGATACCCAGCTGGCCAAGTGCAGGGCGCAGATGGTGGGGTAGGTGTTGGTGTCCGAGCCGCACACCGGGTAGTCGTGCTTGCAAACGCAGGCGCCGGTTCCCTCTTCATCCTCGCTCTCCTCCTTCTCGTCCTTCTCCCTTTCCCCCTCCTCCTTCGGCCCGTCCGCCGAGGTCAGGCACACATATCCCGGGGCGCAGCGGCCGTGCTTTAGCCCCTGGCCACCGCACCGCTCTCCCTGTACTCCCAAGCAGCGCTTACAGCAGCCGCACTCGTCTTCAGCCAGCAGTTCGGGCACTCTGCACAACACGGCCGGGCAAGAGGCGAGCTGGCAGTCTGAGCAACCAGTCTGCGCCCCGCTGCCCCAAATCACCCCGCCAAGCGCCAACACCAAGAGAGCAAACTGCATGTTCACGCCTCGCCGGGAGAGTGACCCGCTCTGGATCTCAGCCGCTGCTAAACTCTGTCCCACATCATTCATTATTCATAGGCTCCCCACCAGCCTGCGCTCTGCACATTGGCGAGGTTCGCATCCAACAATCCCACCCAGTAAATTCCCAGCCTGTGATTCACCGCCTTTCCCAAGGAACCAACACCTGAACTCCTCCACAGCCGCTGCCCGCTGTCCACTAACTTCGCCACTCACTCTCCCGACAAAAAATTAAACCCACTCCCACCCCCTCACCCCGTCAGCGGAGCGCCCACCTTGCCGGGGTGCGCGGTTTCTTAAGCAAGTTAACCACAATACATTAGGTATGCCATAGGCTTTCTAGATTAAGAGGGGAATTTCGCACGGTACAGAGTGCAGAGTACTGTGTACAGCATTGAAGCCGGTTCCTTGTCCCAAACTGTCCACGCTGACCACGATGCCCTATCAACATGCTTACTTTTGGCCCATATCCATCTAAATCTTTCCTACCTGACCAAATGCCATTAAATGTAGCTCTAGTATCACCCTCAAGCATGTCTTCTGGCAGTTGGTTCCATATACTCACCATTGTGTGAAAATATTGCCCATCAGATTCCTATTAAATCTTTCCCTTCTCACCATAAACCTCTGATTCTTGATCCCCCTATTCTGGATAAAAGGCTCCATTGAACCCGAGTCCCTGTCGCTGTGAGGTAGCAAGTCTATCAGCTGTGCCGCTGTGCCACTGTACCACCCATTATCAAAGAACAAAAGTTGACTCCTAGGTGAAAATGTCAAAGACTGGAGGGCATAGCTTTAAGGTAGATGGGGCAAAGTTTAAAGGACATGTGTGGGGCGAGTTTGTTTATACATACACTGTAGATTGTAATTGTAATTGTGATTAATGTATTAGCCATGTATGTAAAAACATACAAAGAGTTTGATTTGCCATACAGTCATACCTAAAAATCAACAAAACACACATCTACATAAAAATTAACAAAAACATCCACCACAGCACACGGTGATGGAAGGCATTAACATATTATCTTCTTCATTCTTTTTCTTCCGTGATCGGGGCAGTCAAAGCATCTCGCATCGGAGCGATCGAAGCTCCCGCAGCCAGCGATCGAAGCTCCAGTGATCGGGAAGGTCGAAGCTCCCACGGTTGGAACTCCCGTCGATCCCTGACAAGGAATCATGAGCTCCATGATGTTAAGTCCGCAGACTCCCGCGGTTGGAGTTCCCGAAGTCGATCCCCAGCAAAGGAACCGCCAGCTCCACGATGTTAGGCTGCAGCGCGGACGGAGATACGATACGGAAGAAGTCGCATCTCCGTCTAGGAAAGAGATTAAAAAAAGTTTCCCCACCCCCTACATAATATAAAACTAAAGATACAACAAAACATACATTTAACAACAGACTAAAAACAACAAAAGAATAAAAGGACGAAAACAGACTTTTGGCGAGGCTGCCATCGTACGGCGCCACCCGGTATAATAGAGCGGTGGGTGCCTGGAATACACTGCCAAGGGTGGTGGTGAAGGCAGATATGACAGTGGCATTTGAGAGGCTTTTAGATTGCCTCATTGATATGTGGGGAGTGGAGAGATACGGATCATGTGCAGGCAGATGAGATTAGTTCATCCCGGCATCATGTTTGGCACAGATGTTGTGGGCTGAAGGGTCAGCTGCTGCGCTGGACTGTTTTATGCCCTATGGTCTACATTCTAGTGACTTGGATTAGTTCCTCCTATCTCTTCCTGTCCTGAGCTCAGAATGCATCACAGCTTGGTTTCGGAAAAGCTCCTTGCAACACCACAAGAAATTGTAGAGAATTGTGGACGCAGCCAAGACCATCACACAAGCCAACCTTCCTTCCATTGACTCCATCTCCACTTCATGTAGCCTCTGCAAGGCCACCAGCAAAATCAAGGACAAGTCTCAGCTCAGTCACTCCCTCTTCTCCCTCTCTCATCAGGCAAGATATTCAGGTGTGAAAACGCAGACGACCTGATTTTGGGACAGTTTCTTATCATATCACCAATTAGAGAGCATCCTGATCTACCATAAACCTCATTGGAGACCCTCAGGCTATATTTAATCTGAGATTTTTCGACTTTATTTTGCACTAAGCGTTATTCCCTTTATCCTCTTTCTGTACACTGTGGATGGCCTGATTGTCATCTATATTACTAAAAGTCTGATCTTGACCACTTCCTGTTGTTCTGTATATTGATTTTAGAAAAAAACGCTGCCACTTACGGCTGTGATTTTTGGCCATCTTACTCAGAGTCCCTCTCCGCTGCGCAGGACAAGAGGATTTTTCCCATCAATGAAGGCTAAAAGTTATTAGTGTTTATAAAATGTTGAGATTTTCTCTCCTGAAGGCTACACCCCTTCCGAAGGGACTATAAAACCCGGAAGTGTTGAGTGCCTCAGTCAGTCTCTGCAAGATGGGGGAGCGCGAGGGTCATGTCTCTCAGTCTGAGCTGTGAATAATACTGAACACATGTCTACTAAACTGTGAGTGGTTTTACTGACCTGTCAGTTCCCTTAATGTGGTTTGAAAATATAGTTTGGAAATGCTAAAGCTGTGTTGCCTTAGGTTTGGAAATGCTAAAACTGTGTTGCCTTTGGTTTGGAAATGCTAAAGCTGTGTTGCCTTTGGTTTGGAAATGCTAAATCTGTGTTGCCTTTGGTTTGGAAATGCTAAAGCTGCGATGCCTAATTAAAGTTGCCTTGCCTGATTAAAGTTGCCTTGCCCAATTAAACTTGCCTTGCCTAATTAAGGTTGACTTGCCTTCTATATAATTAAAAGTCTAATCTTGACCACTTCCTGTTTGCGCTTTATATTGATTTTAGAATAAATGCTACGGAGAGCAGGGTGCAAGGCCACCAAAGAGTGGAGAGTCTGCCTCCGCTCTTCAGGTGCCGAGGATTTTTCCCATCTATGAAAAATAAAAGAGTTATTAGTGTTTAAAAAATGTTGAGATTCTCTCTCCTGTCAATCACGCCATGAAGGCCACACCCCTTCTGGTAGTAGGGGGAAGAGACTATAAAACCCAGAAGTGTGGGCTCTGCAAGATGGAGGTGGGAGAGGTCACGACTCAGTGTCTTTGGTGGCCTTGCACCCTACTTGAAGTGGTAAGAATCTGCACTTGAATTTGATGGCCTTACGCCCTGCTTGAAATGGAATTTCAAGGAATAGCCGTGAGTCAACTGCCAGCCCCCCAGCCATGAGTGAGTGAGCTGCCAGCACAACAGGCTTTAGTGACTGAGCCGCCATCCCAATAATCCATTTGACCCACAATGTCCATACTAGCCCACTGGAAACCAGTCCCTTCACCCCACAACACCCATACTAGCGCTCCAGAAAGCCCCCCCCCCCCCCCCCCCCCCCCCCCCCCCCCGTGTGATGCTGGGATCCATAGGTCCTACTTAGTCTAATTATATATCGTTTTTCAGTTGACTGGATAGCATGCAACAAAAATGCTTTTCACTGTGCGACGGTACACATGACAATAAACAAAACAAAATAAATGAAACTAAATCTTTGGCACTATTGGTTTGAAAAAACTCACCCTATCCTCTCTAGCCTGGAGATTTTCCCTGCTTACCTGTTCTCACTTCCTCTGTTGTAAAATCACTCCTGAGGCAGTCCAGCAGGATTGGATAGTCTGGAGAGACAAGGAACTGCAGATGCTGGAAACTTTGGCAAACCACAAAGTGCTGGAGGAACTCAGCGGGTCAGGCGGCATCTATGGATAGTCAACGTTTTGGGTCGGGTGCCTTCTTCAAATTGTAGTGGGGGAGGAGGGGAGGTGGAAAAGAGAGGTAGGGGCTGGGCAAAGCCTGACAAGTGACAGGTGGATACAGGTGAGGGAGATTGAATGGCAGATGGGTGGAATAAGTAACAAAGGCTGGAAATGAAAAGAAAGCAAAAAGGTGTCAGATACATAGAGAAGAGGGGTGGAAGAGTCTGGCAACCATCGTACAGACATCCCAGTCGACTTTCACTTGGACTGAATAATTTAATAGGATCAACTGCCCGGATCAGGGCTGTTGCCAACATGTCTTGTGCTTGTAGACACAAAATGCTGGAGTAACTCAGTGGGACGGGCAGCATCTTTGGAGAGAAGGACCGGGTGACGTTTTGGGTCGAGACCCTTCTTCAGACCCGAATCGTCACCCATTCCTTCACTCCAGCGATGCTGCCTGTCCCGCTGAGTTACTCCAGCATTTTGTGTCTACCTTCGATTTAAACCAGCATCTGCAGTTCTTTCCTACACATGTCTTGTGCTTGTATCATTCAAAGCAGGTGTTGGCTGTGTCAAGAATATGCTCCACATATTTTGCCAGGAAGAGGTCTCTGCTTGAATTAGTCTGCTCTATTATCTCATTGCCAATTGTACCGTTCGATGGATTATATCCTTTCTGTATCTGAGAATGAGAAATGTAAGAGGAAATAGTTCATCTTCATTTGGGATAGAGTCCCAGCTATTTTCATGGATGGATTGGAAATCCTCCTCAACCATATCGCTACCTTCCAGCATTGAGCCGTGCACTGAGGATTAGTGTGCTGGTTCAATGTCAAAGTTACATATTCCACAGGGGAAGTCATTAAGATACCAGACTAGTAATTTTTGACAATTAAGCCCACCCCACTGCCTGCCAGAATATTTCTAATTGAAGTCAATTATAGAGAAGATTTGATGTTAATATACCTCCAGTTTGCATTACCAGCTAAGACCAAATTCGTCATCAATAACTGAAATGAACATTGGTAATTTGACCCAAATAAATGGCTAAAGGACACTTTGAATAAATGTAGGTCGGTTGGGCGTTGGAAAAAAGGCTGTTTTCCAAAGTATTTTGGGAAGTGGTTTATGTTTGACTGACAATGGGATGAGATGAGGGATTGTTTAGGCCTCTAGGATGTGCGTACATATATATCCTGTGAAGATTTAGAGGTATAGAAGTGTGAAAACGCATACCACCAGATCCAGCATGATAGTTTCATCTCAGCTGTAATCAGGCAACTGAATTATCCTACCAAAACCAGAGGGCAGTGCTGAACTACTATCTACCTCTTGACCGAACTTTGCTGGCTTTACCTTGCACCAAACGTTAATCCCTTCTCATGTATCTATACATTGTGAATGGCTTGCTTGTAATCATGTATTGTCTTTCTGATGACTGATTAGCACGTAACAAAAAGCTTTTCACTGTACCTCGGTACATGTACAGTGCCCTCCATAATGTTTGGTACAAATACCCATCATTTATTTATTTGCTTCTGTACTCCACAATTTGAGATTTGCAATAAAAAACATCACATGCGGTTAAAGTGCACATTGTCAGATTTTATAAAGGGTATTTTTACCCTTTATGTTTATATTATTATCTATAAAATATTATTTTAACTTCCATCCGGCACTCAAATACACCTGGACCATTTCCGACATTTCCCAACCATTTCTTGACCTCACTATCTCCATCGCAGGTGATAGACTACTGACCAACATCCACTATAAACCCACTGACACCCATGGCTATCTAGACTACACTTCTTCCCACCCTGCTTCCTGTAAGGACTCCATCCCCTACTCCAATTCCTCCATCTACGCCGCATCTGAATCCAGGATGAGGTGTTCCACACCAGGCCATCGGAGATGTCCTTATTCTTCAGGGAACAGGGATTACCCTCTTCTACTATAGATGAGGCTCTCACCAGGGTCTCTTCTATAGCCCGTGACTCTGCTCTCACTCCCCATCCCCCCACTCGTAACAAGAGCAGAGTCCCTCTTGTCCTCACCTTCCACCCTACCAGCCGTCACATACAACAAATAATCCTCCGACATTTTCGCCACCTCCAACATGATCCCACCACTTGCCAAATCTTCCAATCTCCTCCCGTGCTTGCTTTCCGCAGAGACCGCTCCCTCCTTAACTCCCTGGTCAATTCGTCCATTTCCACCTGAACCATGCCCTCTCCGGGCACTTTCCCTTGCAACCGCTGGAAATGCTACACTTGTCACTTTACCTCCACCCTTGACTCCACAGTCTTTCCAAGTGCGGCAGAGGTTCACCTGCACCTCCTCCAACCTCATCTATTGCATCCACTGCTCTACATCGGTGAGACCAAGTGTAGGCTTGGCGATCGTTTCGCTGAACACCTCCGCTCGGTTCGCAATAACCAACCTGATCTCCAGATGGCTCAGCACTTCAACTCCCCCTTCCATTCCGAATCCGACCTCTCTGTCCTGGGCCTCCTCCATGGCCAGACTGCGGATCACCATAAATTGGAGGAGCAACACCTCATATTTCGCTTGTGCAGTTTGCACTCCAGCGGTATGAACATTGAATTCTCTAATTTCAGGTAGTCCCTGCTTTCTCCTCCCCTTCTTAGCTCCCCCTCAGCCCACTGGCTCCACCTTTTCCTTTCTTCTTCCCACCCTCCCCCCCACCCTCACATCAGTCTGAAGAAGGGCTTCGACTCAAAACTTTTACTATTTCCTTCGCTCCGTAGATGCTCCTCACCCGCTGAGTTTTTCCAGCATTTTTGTCTACCTTCGATTTTCCAGCATCTGTAGTTCCTTCTTAAATATTTTTACACAATTTTGTTTCACCATGTAGAAATTACAGCAGTGTACATACATAGTCCCCCCATTTCAGGACATGATAATGTTTTGCACAGGTCTACAGGTGTTTATAGTTGCTCAGGTGTGTTTAAATGTGTCCTTAATGTAGGTATAAGATAGCTCTCAGCACGTAATATTTCCTCCAGTCTTTCCATCACATTTGGAACCTTTTATTGCTGTTTATCAACATGATGACCAGTTGTGCCAATGAAAGTCAAAGAAGCCATTATGAGACTGAGGAACAAGAATAAAACTGTTAGCCAAACTTTAGGCTTACCAAAATCAACTGTTTGGAACATCATTAAGAAGAAAGAGAGCACTGGTGAGCTTACTAATCGTAAAGGGACTGACAGGCCAAAGAGGACCTCCGCAGCTGATGACAGAAGAATTCTCTCTATATTAAAGAAAAATCCCCCAACACCTGTGCGACAGATCAGAAACACTCTTCAGGAGTCAGGTGTAGATTTGTCAATGACCATGGCTGATCATCCAACTCAGTATCCCGTACCTGCCTTCTCTCCATACCCTCTGATCCCCTTAGCCACAAGGGCCACATCTAACTCCCTCTTAAATATAGCCAATGAACTGGCCTCAACTACCCCCTGTGGCAGAGAGTTCCAGAGATTCACCACTCTCTGTGTGAAAAAAGTTCTTCTCATCTCGGTTTTAAAGGATTTCCCCCTAAATGACCACTGTCCGCAGAAGACTTCATGAACAGAAATACAGAGGCTACACTGCAAAATGCAAACCACCGGTTAGCTTCAAAAATAGGATGGCCCGGTTACAGTTTACCAATAAGTACTGAAACAATACAATACAATACAATACAATACGGTTTTATTCGTAAAATTTGGCCAGTCCTCCTCCATTTTCCCCCGTGGTCGGGACCTCAACCCTCCGCAGCCGCCGCTGCTGTGGGCATCCAGATGAATGAAATTCAAGGTAAGTCCTGAATCGGTGCCTCCCCCACTGGAGACCGCGGCTTCAAATTGGTGTAGGCCGCAGGCCGGCGGTCGGTGATTTAAAGTTCACGCCGCAGCCAGAAGCAATGCCAGGGCCGGCAGTCGAAGTCAAAGCTCCCCTCCAGGGGTCCCCAGCGAGGGACCCCGCTCCCGATGGTAAGTCCACGCCGCACCCGCAGTAGAGGTAGGCCGCGGGCTGGCAGTTGGAGTCAGAGCTTCTTCTTCTCCCAGATCCCCAGCGAGGGATCCCAGGAGCGGCCGGCGCGCCAGCAGGAGCTCTGCAGACCGCTGCTCCAGGCTCCCGCGGGCCAGCAAAACGGAGCTCTCCCCTCCGGCGAGCCCCAGCGAGAGCTCGCCCACTCCATGCTGAGAGTCCACGCTGCACCCACAGCTGAAGCCCCAGGCGCGTCTCCGGGAAAGGCCGCACCGATCCTCGATTTTAGGCCACGGGGTAGGCGACATGGAAAAAGTCGCCTCTCCGTGGAGGAGGCGACCAAAACGGTTCCCCCATTATCCCCCCCCCCCCCCCCCCCCCCCCCACACCATCCCCCACACAAGACACACAAAGAAACATTAAAAAAATACATTTAAACACACTAAAAAAATTTAAAATGAGTTGAAAAAACTGCCACGCTGCTAGCAGGGCTGCCGGCTTGCAGCGCCCCCACGACCATTAACCTACAATCTAAAAAGAGCAATCACAGTTCTGGAAAAAGGTCTGTGGACAGATGAGACGAAGATTAACTTATATCAGAGTGTTAGCAAGAGCAAAGTATGGAGGAGAGAAGGAACTGCCCAAAATCCAAAGCATACCACCTCATCTGTGAAACACGGTGGTGGGGGTGTCATGGCCTGGGCATGTATGGCTGCTGAAGGTACTGGTTCATTTATCTTCATTGATGATACAACTGCTGATGGTAGTAGCATAATGAATTCTAAAGTGTATGGACACATCCTATCTGCTCAAGTTCAAACAAATGCCTCAAAACTCATTGGCCAGCGGTTCATTCTACAGCAAGATCAATGATCCCAAACATACTGCTAAAGCAGCAAAGGAGGTTTTCAAAGCTAGGAAATGGTCAATTCATGAGTGGCCAAGTCAATCACTCGATCCAAACCCAACTAAGCATGCCTTTTATATGCTGAAGAGAAAACTGAAGGGGACTTACCCCAAAACAAGCATAAGCTAAAGATGGCTGCAATATAGGCCTGGTACAGCATCACCAGAGAAGACACCCAGTAACTGGTAATGTCCATGAATCGCAAACTTCAAGCAATCATTGCATGCAAAGGATAGGCAACAAAATATTAAACATGACTACTTTCATTTACATGACATTGCTGTGTCCCAAACATTATGGTGTTCTGAAATGGGGGGACTATGTATAAACACTGCTTTAATTTCCATGTCGTGAAACTAAAATGTATAAAAATGGCCTTTATTAAGATCTGACAATGTGCACTTTAACCACATGTGATTTTATTTCTATTACAAATCTCAAATTGTGGAGTACAGAGGCAAATAACTAAATGCTGGGTCTTTATCCCAAACAATATTGAGGGCATTGTATGTGCCCGGGGAAGAGTTCGCTTTTGGAAAACTCCGTGTCCCCTTTTGATTGCAACCAGCAAAACATTAACAGCCGGGGAAAGACCGAGGAAACGCAAGTTTGTAAATGCCTTGAGCCCATGAAATGATCGATGTCCCAAACATCATTAAGGGCACTGTAACCATAAACTAAACTGAAACTGATTCTGGTTAATTATTGGAGTGCCAGATCTATCTGGTGACTTAAATGCAGAAAAGCATGAAGCCATTCATTTTGGATCATGAACAAATCAAACCGAATACTTTCTAAATGGTGGAGAACTAGAATCACTAAAGGTATTAATTGTATCAAATCAATTAAGAGCATTTCAAGGGCAGATAGATAAAATAATCTAATTTGTGAATGGTACATTGACCTGTACACCATGGAGGCTGGAATATAAGAGGGTTAAAGTCATGCTGTGGCAAGAAGAACTCTTGAGACACACATGGCATATTGTATCAGGGCTGCTAACATTGGGTGAGAGTTGGGAGTGAGAATTTGCGAGAGACAAAGCCCGAGGGAGTGTAGTGACCGAGGGGGGGGGGGAGGTGTGGGAGAGGGGTTGTCCCCCCTCCCATTGGTAGAGAGCTTTTGCATTTTTCAATTTGAAATTGTGCAATCTGGTGCATACTGTAGCAAGTCTTTTCACTTACACTTGAATGCAATATTTATGCTTTTAATTGGATTAGCTATGAATAAGGTTAGGCTAAATTACATTGCTTCTTCTTCCATCCCTCCCTCCGCCCTGGCTCTCCAACACTTGCGGCCCATGTAGTTGATATTAGTTTTGAAATTCTTGTTGATCACAGAATTTCTCACGACAGAGCATGAGAAATTCTGTGATCAGCGTGAGAGCATGAGAAGTGGGTGAAATGCGCGAGTCTCACACTCAATGCGTGAGAGTTGGCAGCTGTGTTGTATTCAATTCTGGACCGCATGGCCTTAGTATGAATATTTGGCACTATATGCACAGATTTACTGGAATGATACCTAGACTGAAAGGGTTAAATTATGAGAAGAGATGCCATGAATTAGGGTAGCGCTCACTGGAAGCTGGAAGTTAGGAGATTAATGAGTGAGTTGATGAATTTTTAGAGATAACTAGACCAAGTGCAGACCCGTTGGGTCTGTTCCCCCAACGCGCGTTTGCGGGGGGGGTTGGTGCGGGGCGGCATGCGGCGACACACACACTAACCACCCCCACACTAACTATCCCCTTGATATTATTTTAATATTATTAATTAGATCCTTTTACCCCATAACCGCCCTATCCACTGACGCATAGCCCCCAAATCGCAGGCACATCTAGAGAGGGAGAGGGGGGTAGAGAGTGAGGGCAGAGAGAAAATGGGGAGAGACAGGGAGAGAGGCAGAGACAGAACGGCAAGAGACAGGGGGAGGTGGGGGGTGGAGGAGGGGACGAGGAGAGGGAGGGTGGGGGAGGAGGGGAGAGAGTGATGGGAGGAGAGAGAGGGAAGAGGGGGGCTGAGAGGGGGGGGGAAGGGAAGGGGTGAGATGGGGTGAGAAGGGAGGGGGAGAGGTGGGGGGAAGGGAGAGGGTGGAGAGAAGGGGGTAGGCGAGGGGTGGAGGGGAGGGGGAAGGGGGTTTAGGGGGGGCAGGGGGTAGGGGAGAGGGAAGGGAGCGAGAGAGAGAGAGGGGAGGGAGAGAGAGTAGAGGGGGGAGAGAGAGAGGGGGGAGAGAGAAAGAGAGAGAGAGGGGAGAGAGAGAGAGAGAGCGGGGGGAGAGAGAGTGGGGGGTGACATCGAGGCACACAGGGCAGGTGGTAATTCTCCCCTGAAGCAGGTCGGTCGGGCACAGTTGCCAGAAGCTGCGGTTCTGGCAACAGCCGGCGTTCTGCTCTGTCTGGAGGGAGAGGGCGAGTGGGGGTGAAGGGAGAGAGGAAGGGGAGGATAGGGGAGTGAGGTGACGTGGGGGGGGGGGGGGTGGAGCAGGCGGGCGGGAGGCGTGGCGCGAGCGTACTCCACAATGGTGCGGGCAGCTGGGGGGGGTGGAGGAGAGCCGGGCTGCCAAATGAAGAGAGAGCCAAATGAGGAGTCGCTGCCTCGAGATGTGTATAACAAAGAAGCTGCAGTGAAACGGAGCTGTAGAATGTTTGTTCTGCAGAAGTTTCTCAATCTCTCTGCGCCTTTAATCCACAGCGGCGGGGGGCGGGGCCTGGAGGCAGGTGGGCCTGGATTGGTCGGCATGTTGGCATTGTGACGTCAGCAGCTCGTGTCCCGTTTAGATTTTTAAATGAGTGAGTGGGGGGGGAGGATTTTATTCAAAAATGTGTACATAACAATGTCCAAATGTAATGAGGAGTGGATTAGCGAATGTAAAAGTGAAATCGCTAGCGAAATGGAAAAAAATCACGGAGTTTCAGCGTGTGGTTTTGGCGGACCAAGGAATCAAAGGCCAAAAATCTAATCTGCAAAAATATCTGAAAATGGAATCTGACACACACACACACACACACACACGCACACACACAGTTTTAATATATAGATAGATATGGAAATCTGAAAGGATAGGTTGAGAGAAAATAAAATGTTGTTTGTAGACTCCTGGACATGGGGAAATGGACAAAAAAATTAAATCTAAACTGTCCAGAAGTGAAGAACGCAGGACAATAGGAATTCTCATGCGAAAATTGAGAGTAGGGGATAGTGATTTTGCAAGTGTTAGAGTGGGGAAGGTGTAGTCCAGATAAATGTGGGAGTTGGTGGGTTTGTAGTACGTGTCAGTCGATAGTTTGTGCTATCAAAACATTCTTCACCTATATTCACCTATTACTAGCCAGACTTTGTACTGTCCCTCCTCTCCTCCAGCTTCCTTCCCTCTCTCACCCCCCTCTCACACGATCAGTCTGAAGAAAGGTCCTGACTCGAATCGCCGCCTATCCATATTCTCCAGAGATACTGCCTGACCCATTGAATTACTCCAACACTTTGTGTCTTTTCTTCCAGAGGTGAAGTTAGAAACATATAATAATAATAATAATAATAATAATAATAATTTTATTTATAGAGCACTTTAAAAACAATCATAGTTGCAACAAAGTGCTGTACATCATTAATCATTGACAAAAAAGTTAATACACACCAATAATAACAATCAAAGAAATAGTAGGAAAAGACATGTAAAATAAAGAAACATTAAAAACAATAAAAACAGAAGCAAAGTCTCAGGCATGGTCAAAAGCCAGGGAGTACAAATGTGTTTTGACACTGGATTTGAAGATGGACAGTGAGGGGGCCTGTCTGATGTGCAACGGCAGGGTGTTCCAGAGCACTGGAGCAGCAACAGAGAAGGCTCTATCCCCTCTGAGCCTCCAATTAGACCTCGGTACCTCCAGGAGCAGCTGACCAGCTGACCTGAGGGACCGGGCAGGAGCGTATGGGTGGAGCAGCTCAGAGAGGTAAGGCGGGGCGAGCCCATTCAGAGATATAAAAACAAATAACAGTATCTTAAAATGAACTCGAAAGTGCACCGGGAGCCAGCATTTAACTGCAAAAGATGGCAGAAAAGTATTACTTTCTTCTTCCAATGAGTGTTGACGCTGGATCAAGTATTACATTTAAATATGAGAAAATTAGTTTTATGATGTATTTAAAAAAAGGTTTCAGGGCCGAAGGCAGAATTAGATGAAAAATCAAACGTTTCCTAGTCCCATGCTCTCCGAGATAATTAGTTTGTAATCACCTGCAAAGATTGCTGTGCATAGATGTCAGAATCATGAAATGAATGGCAGAGTAAATAGACAATGTGGATTATGCCAGTCTTTGAAAGAACGATTCAATTAGTCACACGCCATCGCTCTTTCAACATAGCCTTGGAACTTTTTCCACTTCAATACTTTATCCAATTTCCTTTAAAGCTTATTATTGAATCTGCTTCTGCCACCTTTACAGGCAGGAGATCCTCGATTAAAACAACTCAATGATATTTTTTCCCCTTGTTGCCTTCCCTTTCCTTTATTATTGACATTAAATTTCATGATTTTGAACACCAGAGACTTGAGGATAACAGTCCAGGCTAACATTGAGAGAGTGCTTCACTGCTGGAGGTATCATCATTTGGACATTATGGGGAGTTGCTGCCTTACAGTGCCAGAGACCCGGGTTCGATCCTGACTTCGGGTACTGTCTGTATGGAATTTGCACGTTTTCCCTGGTGACCGTGTGGGATTTCCCCGGGAGCTTCGGTTTCCTCTCACACTCCAAAGGCGCACAGGTTTGTAGATTGACTTGACTTCTGTGAATTGTAAATTGTCCCTAGTGTGTAGGATAGTGTTAGTGGACGGGGTGATCATTGGTCGGCGCGGACTTGGTGGGCTGAAGGGCCTGCTTCTGTGCTGCCTCTCTAAACTAAACTAATTCATTCATTCATTTATCATCGTTGAAAACATTAGCGACGCAGTGGTGCTGGTCTCAACGGGAACGGTGATGGACGCACCACACATGTCTCTGTCCTCCAGTTCATGCGGACCTCCGCCGCTGGAAATATAGGATTTTGGTGTGTGTGCTTTATCTTCATTCCTTACAATGCTATGTACGACAGTGATCACAACTTCTACTGAAGTGTGGATGGCTGATGGCTCGCTAGAAGCTCATCTGCCCTTTGACAGCTCTTGTCTTTGGTCCTGCCGGGGGTTCACAGCCCCCTCCTCACCTGGCAAACCAGGTGGGGGAGACGGTTTAGTCGCCGACTATCCGACTATGGTGCAGGTAGCATTGATTACATGGTACCCGTGGCAGGGGAAACTCCCTCCAACCTGACCTAAACTAAACTGAACTAAACTAAACATTAAATAGCTGCCCTCTCAAGTGTGCAAATTCTTGAAGATGGGAAGGGCTCATTTCCAGATTTGTGGACAGTCAAACATCACAAAGAAAAGATTACAGTAGAACTCCAAGAACCCACACTCAGGACTTTGGTGGAGTTGTAATGGTAAATTTATATCAATACGGAGGTACACAAAAAAGGCGGGTACAGCCGCATATATGGGGGGAAGGAAATAGGCAAAAAAAAAAATTATCAATACATTTATTAATGTCCCATCACACCTGCATCAATTTAAAAACAAAATTATACAGTACTTAACATTTTATAGAAAATCTTTAACCCTATCAAGGGAAACAGATCTCTGGGCAGTTTAAAAGGGGCATGAGAATTGGGGCTTGGTCCGTTTATGGAAAGTGTAGAATCCAGGCCTCATTGTAAGTATAAAGGGAGTGAAAGAAACATTACTTTGTGAGCCAGATGCTATTTCTGAATAGTTGGACAATGTGGGAGTTTATAGTGTATACATTAATTGCCACATTTCCTACAAGCTATTCAGGTACACCCGTCCTCATTGTTATCAGACTGATGAACAGACCTCTCATAAGGTAAGGGTATTTTCTTGACCTCCCATCCTACCTCATAGCTCTTGTACTTTTTTTTCTCTGCACTCCCTCATACGTTCGTGCCATGAGAGCAGAATTAGACTATTCGGCCCATCGACTCTACTCTGCCATTCAATCATGGCTGATCTAGTATTTCCCTCTTAAGCCTATTTTCCTGCCTTCTCCCCATAACCTTTGACACCCTTACTAATCAATAATCTGTCAATGTCCACTTTAAAAATACCCAATTACAGCTTCTTCAGCCATCTGCGGCAATGAATTCCATACATTCATCAACCTCTGAATAAAGAAATTCCTCCTCATCTCCGTTCTCAAGGTACATCCTTTTATTCTGAGGCTCTGCCCTCTGGTCCTATACCTCAGTTGTGGAAACATCCTCTCCATGTCAACTCTATCCAGGCCTTTCACTATTCGGTAAGTTTAAATGCGGTTCCCCCCTCATTCTTCCAAACTCCAGCAAGTAAAGGCCCAATGACACCAACCATTCATCACATGTTAACCCATTCACTCCCGGGATCATTCTCGTAAACCTCTCCAATCCCAGCACATCCATCCTCAGATATGGGGCCCAACATTGCTCAAATGGGGCCTGACCAGTGACTCATAAACCCTCAGCATTACATCCCTGCTTTTATATTTTAGTCCTCTCGAAGTAAGTGTCAACATTGTATGTGCCTTCGTTACTACCGAATCAACTTGCAAATTAACCTTTTGGGATTCTTGCACCAGCACTCCCAAATTCCATTGCATCTCTGATTTTTTAATCCTCTCCCCTTTAGAAAATATTCTACACCTTTATTCCTACTACCAAAGAGCATGATCATACACTTTGCTATGCTGTATTCCATCTGCTACTTCTTTGCCCACTCCCCTAACCTGTCCAATTCCTTCTGTAGACTCCCTGCTTCCTCTACAATACCTACCCCTCCACCTATCTTCATATCGTGCAAACGTGACCCCAAACCCTTCAATTCCCTCATCCAACTCATTGATACACAACGAGAATAATAGTGGCTCCAACACCGACCCCTGTGGAACCACTAGTCACTGGCAGCCAACCAGAAAAAGTCTCCTTCATTGCCACTCTTTGTCTTCTGCCATTCAGCCAATCTGCTATCCATGTTAGTATTGTCCCTCTAATACCATGGGCTCTGATCTTTAGCAGCCTCACATGTGCCACCTTATCAAAGGTGTACTGAAAATCCAGCATCCATTGACTTTCCTTTGTCTATTCTGCATGTTTACTTCCTCAAAGAATGCCATAGATTTGTCAGGCAGGATCTCCCCTTTACAAAAGCATGCTACTCTCTGTAACGGTAGTACTATATTTTGCACTCTGTTAAGTTTCTCTTTATACTACCTGTTGTACTTGTGTGTGGTTTGACTGTACTCGTGTATGGTATGAATTGACAGGACAGCACGCAAAGCAAAGTTTTACACTATATTTCAGTATGTGTGACGGCCCCCTAGCAGAAGCCACCACTTCACGGGGCTGGAAACTGGAAGTATCCTGAGCTAATTCTGCTACCACCATTATCTATTGCGACAAGTGATGGCTTCCACTGATTGTTGCCGGAAGCTTGCGTCCTTTTCAGGACGGACGATGACAGCGAGGTTAACATTTGTAGCACGATGGACATGAAAAGAAGAAGATCGTGTGACAATAATAAACCAGTACCAATTGCTACACTTCAAAAGTAACTAATTCGCTGGAAAGAACTGGGACCACTGAGGTCAAGAAAGGATTATATAAAGTCAAGTCTCCCTTTTATTTTTATCTGTAATACAGGTGCACAACCTTTTATCCGGTGTTCCAGAAACCGAAAAGCTCCGAAAACCGGCCATTTTTTCCAGATGTCGTCTGCGCACCAAAGCTCGCGTTTGGCACCAAACTTGACCCAAAACGACCCACGGTCAACCCAGGTTTGTACTACTGTAGCGGCTGCCTCCTCCCTGGAGACCGGGAGACGCTTAAACATCTGTAAATCATTGCGTAAATGTTAGTCAGTTAGTTTGGAGGGCTTTTATGTGAAGGGGGGGTGAAGGGGTAAACTTAATTCTTAGTCCCCCCCCTGGTACGGAGAGGCGGGGAGCGGTCAATGCCTTACCGGGTCGCCGTGCAGTAAGCTCCGCAGCGCTGTGGGCTTTGTGGGGCGCCCCGGCGCCAGTTGTAGCTCCGACCCGGCAACTCTACCCCTGGCTGCGAGGCGCTCCAAATCCAGCGCGGGCCCCGGCGCGTTCCACATGAACCCAGCTCCGCGAATGTCGGGATCGGCGGCGTCGCAGCGCAATTGAACAGCTAAATGCCTTCCACCGGGTCGCCGTATAAAGCTAATGTAAATTAGATATAAAATCATCGCGGAGCGTGCTGGATTTTTGTGAATAATCAGCCAGGGGGTAGAGTTGCTATTTAAAAATGTTAATCTTTCCCGCCCGCGGTGCTTTTGGAGCCCCCATCTCCGCGAGGTTTGGGAGTCGTCCATTGAAAATCAATAGGGGACTAAGAATTAAAGTTTCCCCTTCACCCCGACTCCACCACCACCACATAAAATCCCTCCAAACTAACTGACTAACATTTATGCAAGATTCTCCCGGTCACCGGGGAGGAGGCAGCAGCTCCAGACTTTTCAAGCCGCCCGCGCTACCTACCTAATCTACGCTAAAAATCTTCCATTCTGAAATCCGAAAATGTCCGAAATCCGACAAGTGTCTGGTCCCAAGGCTTTCGGATAAAAGGTGGTGCACCTGTAATTGTAAGTTTCTCATCTCACCCCTGGTATTCTTTAGCTGATTTGCTGGTTTTAATCTGTCATTAACCAGTTTCAAGTTTGGTATTGGTCCATTCGTGGATTTGTGTAGCACGGTGGTGCAGCAGGTAATGCTGCTGCTTCTTACCTCCAGCAACCCACATTCAAGCATCATCTTGGATGTTGTCACTAGTGTAGGCAGCAGGTTGCAGAGAAAATCGGATTGCTCTAGAGGTTGACATTCGCACAATGGACCAAATTACCTCCTTTCATGTCGTAAAAAAATATCTGAAATGGTATGATAATAGTTTCCTAAATGTTACTGAGGAACAATAAAAGGTTTCAATCTTTGTAAAATATCTCAATTTGCTTCACGATCAAAAATCACTTCCCCGTTCCATAGAAATGAAACATTTACTGTGGAATTTGATCTTTAATTTGGAATCAGGGAAGATTGAAGTGTTTTATTTGAACAAAAAATCTTTATTCTTATAAAATCATTTAAAAAATCCTTGGATGATATTGATGACAATTTTCTTTAATTAGGACATAATCTATGTTCAGTGATGGCCTGTCTAGTTAAAGGTATTTTCAGGTGGCTTAGTTATATGCTGGTTAGTGGCATTAAAATAAAGGGCTCTACAAGTTTAAATGCCATAAAATTGGAAACTCTTGATCTTGTCCCATAGAGAATGAATTTGTTCCTCTTTGAAAATGTGTTTACAAAAACGTGGGAATTGCCTGTTCGATCATCCAGAACTCTATGGGATTAGATTCCTTATCCAGAACCCTTGGCCATTGTTCTAGATCCCTCCTTCAAGGGAAATAAGCTTGTAAAATCTTACATGTTTAACAAGATCTCCCCCCATACTTCTGAATTCTGAAAAATTACCAATTGTATCCACTCATACGTCAGAGGGCCACTTCTTATCCGTGGACAGACGCAAAATGCTGGAGTAACTCAGCGGGACAGGCAGCATCTCTGGAATAGAAGGAATGGGGGACGTTTCGAGTCGAGACCCTTCTTCAGTCTGAAGGAGGGTCTCGGACCGAAATGTCAACCCATTCCTAATAACCGGAGATGCAGCCTGTCCTGCTGAGTTACTCCAGCATTTTGTGTCTATCTTCTATCTTCCGCATCCGCGGCTCCTTCCTAGACATTTCTTATTCCTGGAATCAAGTTCGTAATCCAATGTTGCATTGTTTTCATGGAACCCATGTCTCGTCTGAGATAAAGAAACCAAAACTGACCACTGTTGATACAAACCAAAACATTCTCTTCATGCAAATTATACAGGACACCTTCAGTTAATTTAGGAATATAAACGGGCTTTCGCCAAATATCTGCTCGAGATTGAGTGCAATAGGGAACGACACAATAAAAAAACACACTCAAATGAAAAGCAGCGGGTTGGAAAGATAAAGGAGAATAGTAACAGAGATGCAGGGAGGCAGTGACAGTGTAATATGATTTCCATAAATCAAGTTTAAGTTTATGCAAAAAAGCAAACTGCTGGAGGAACTCAGCAACATCTGTGGAGGGAAATGGGCAGACAATGTTTTGGGTCAGGGCTCAGTCTGAAGAAGTGTCCCGACTTGAGATGTCAATTTCCCTCCATGGATGCTGCCTGACCTGTTGAGTTCCTTGACCAAAGATAGACATAAAGCTGGGGTAACTCAGTGGGTCAGACAGCATCTCTAGTCTGACCCACTGAATTACTCCAGCTTTTAGTGTCTATCTTCGGTTTAAAACATAATTGGCAGTTCCTTCCTACACAGAGTTCCACCACCAGTTTACCTTTTACTTGGGATTCCAGCATCTGCATCTCTTGTCTCTCCGGGTTTAAATTTGTGTCTCCCCACTATATTCACGTGCCTTACACACCTGTAAGTGTCCAGGTACAGGCAGCAAGATCACTATGGTGAATATGTGCTCTGCAGAGTGCTCTGCAGAGTACTTGGTGGACCTGGTGGTGATGTGGCAAGGGTTATTTTAGCATCTAGAGTTGCAAGCTCCTGTTAAATCAACTTTCCTCCGTACCAGAGCCTATGGTTCACTATGGTCCAAAACCTTGGATTAGACAATAGACAATAGACAATAGGTGCAGGAGCAGGCCATCCAACACCATTTCCTGCCTAAGATTGTTTGTGTCCTCCTTCATGAAGACAGATCCAAAGTACCTGTTCAACTCATCTGCCATTTACTTGTTCCCCATAATAAATTCACCTTTTTCGGTCTTCAAGGGTCCAACTTTGGTCTTAACTATTTTTTTCCTCTTCACATACCTAAAGAAGCTTTTACTATCGTGCTTTATATTCTTTATAAATTAATTTAATAATCATTAGTCTACAGTCACGAAAAATACACCATTTGCAAACATGCTATTTCAATGATAAAATGCAAATCTATATGTTTTAACATGTGATAATTTTGACACCATTTGTTCAATATTATCAAAAATGATGCATACATAATTATAAAATTCATGCCTGTGTTCCCATGTGCTGTGGATTTCTGTGAACATCCAAGGAGAGTCATTGCCTCCTTTGGAAACAGACCTACAATATATACGTGGACACTTCTTCCCTTCATTTCACCCAGGTATTTGAATTGAATTAATTGGCAAATCCAATTTACACTTGAGCTGACTTTATTTCTATCCATTTTACATTATTTCCTTCCTCTCACATTCACATTCTGTTCATGTATTTTCTCCAGGGCCTCAGCATCTCCAAAATCACTGCTTTCTTTCACGGTTACAAAACCTTCCAGTCCATCATAGTGGTGCAGCTGGTAGATCTGTTGCCTCACAGCGCCAGAGGCCCGGGTTCAAACCTGACCTTGGGTGCTGCTTGTGTGGAGTTTGCATGTTCTCCATGTGCCCTCATTGGTTGCCTCGAAGTTCTCCAATTTCTTCCCACATCCCAAAGATGTGCGGGTTTGTAGGTTAATTGGCCTCTTTAAATTGGATAGGGAGTGGATGCAAAAGATGGACAACATAGGACTAGTGTGACCAGGTAGGTGATTGATACTCAGATGACTTGATAGGTCAAAGGGCATGTTTCCCTGCTACTTCTTTCAATTCAATCAAACAATCTTCACTGGTCTGAAGAAGGGTCTCGACCTGAAATGTCATGCATTCCTTCTCTCCAGAGGTGCTGTCTGCCCCGCTAAGTTACTACAGCTTTTTGTGTCTATCTTCGGTTTAAACCAGTATCTGTAGTTCCTTCTTATGCCCCTGTCCCTCTTAGGTGATTTTTAGGCGACTACAGGCAACTAGGCTATGACCACATGGTTGCAGGGTTGTCGCCTGTATGGTTCTGAGTAGTCTCCTCAGTCGCCCAAAGAATCGTAGCGTTTTTCTGGTCGCCGTTGGATTTTGAAATGTTCAAAACTTTTTGGCGACAGTCGGCAACAGTTGGCTTGTCGTAGGTTGTCGCCAGGATGACGTAGGTTGTCGCCGGTGCTGACTTTGGTGAATTCAATTGGCAACTACCTACGTCAACCGGCGTCAACCGGCGACAGGTACCGGCAACCGAATCGTCTTCCGTTGTCTTCAGTTGTCGCCGATAGGGTCGTACCTTGTCATAGCTTGTCGCGGGTGGACGTAGGTTGTCGTACGTGTGGTCATAGCTGGACGTCCTAATGGGTCGCGGTTGTCGGTAGCTTGCCGAAGCTTGACGTATACTAGGTGGTAGGTTGTTGTAGACATTGTCGTAGACATTGTCGTAATGGGATCCAGTCGCCAGTTTTTCGGCAACCTGTGACCTATGACAGTCACCGGCAGTCGCCGAAATAATCGCCTAAGTGGAACAGGCCCATTATGCATTTAATCTTCACTGAAACTGATTTTCACTGGGACTCTACGGTTGAGATCGCCAGGTGATATGTATGGCTCTATGGTGACACCTAGAGGTTGATGTGTGCATAGAGTTGATAATGGTTATTGCAATTTAAATACATTTTCTCAGGTTAATCAAAATTTAATTATGTTTTTACTTTATTTGAATTATTCATTTGTTTCTGGCTCCCTGTGACTTGCAGCATCAATTAATCTATAGTGATCAACTAAGGCTGAAAGCAGGAGGGATTTTAATGACATTGCTCAACTTTGTTCTGGTTGCACTTGTAGCCTCACCACGGTTTCTGACAGGAATAAAATCCATTCATACTGGGCGAAAGAATGGAGGCGTGCATCATTACCGTCAGCTTGCATCAGTATTAACCTTTGGCCATTGGATTGGAGGATTTAGCCTGTTCCCACATCAAAGAGCTGCAGTAATTTTGACTCCTTGCACTTCATTCAGGGAACCTGAAGGTGGATTGGTCGCATAAATGGCTGCCTAATCTGTGTTGGAGGAGCAAACAAATATATTTTGTGAAGTTCTGATGGGATCTCCTGATTATCGTGACCTCACAAAAATAATTTTAAACTTAACTTAACAGATTACTTTGGTGGCCAAGTTATTGGGTGATTTTAAGGTGCAAATTGACAGATACTTGATTGTTAAGATCGCCAAGGGTTATGGGGAGAAGGCAGGAGAATGGCCTTGAGAGGGAAAGATAGATCAGCCATGATTGGAAGGCGGAGTACACCCGATGGGTCAAATGGCCTACTTTTGCACCTATGATTTATGAATTTATGAGGTCTCCGTATACAGTATATCTTCTTATGGCTTTCTTTTGGTACAACTTTTTTAATCATATTTTTTATAGAGATACAGCATGGAAACAGGTCCTTTGGCCCAACGAGTTCCATTTATCACCCATTCCCATTAGTTCCATGTTATCCCACTCACTCATCCACTCCCTACACACGATGGGCAACTGATCTACAAACCCACACGTCCATGAGATGTGGGGCAAAACAGAAGCACCTGGACCAAACCCCTGTAGTCACTTGGAACCCCACACAGACAGCACCAGAGGTCAGAATCGAACCTGGGTCTCCGGTGCTGTGAGGAAGTGGCTCTGCCCAATACCCCAAGAAATTGAAGGGAGTTGTCGATTTGGCCCAGTCCACAACACAGAATGGACTTACCACCATTGACTCCATCGACATTTCATGCTGCCTCAGAAAGGCAGCCAATAAAATCAAAGATTTGTTCCAACCCAGTCATTCCGTCTTCTCCCTGCTAGCATGAAGCAGAGAGTACATGAACTTGATAGAGTGCATCACCAGACAGGAACAGCTTCTTCCCCTCTGTTACCAAGCTTCTAAATGGTCCTTCCATAAGATAGGATACTGTTCAATTCACCTATACCGGACTAAGGACTTGGACTTTGTCTCTGGAGCTGGTCCACTACAATGCTGAGAAGCATATTCAGCATTCTGCATCTTCCATCATGCTCTATCTATTGTACTTGAATTTGACCGGATTTTATTTATGTCGTATAATCTGATCTGTTTGGATAGCATGAAAAACAAAGCACGTGATAATAATAAACCTAAACGTAAACCTAAAGCTGACCTTGTACCTCCCAAGATCTGTTAACATAAAATTGGAGTGCAGGTGCTCATATCTCATTATGACACAAAAGGAGGCCATTCAGCCCATTGAATCCATGTCAGCTCTCAGAGCACACACCCTCCAGTTCCATTTCTCCACCTACTATACAACCTATTACTACTGATATACCATTAACTCTGCCCCGTATACGCTTCCCACACCCTCCCCGATACTACTTCCAAGACCTGTGGGTGATCTACAGTAGACAGTTATCCTACCGCCATGACTTTAGGATGCAGGAGGAAACTGGAGTACGGGGAAAAACCCCACAGATTCATAGGAAGAACGTGTAGACAACACGCAAGGTCATCCTTGTGTTCAAACTCAGGTTGGTGGAGGTAATTGATGGAGTTGTATTGTTTCAGACAATAGCTGAATACATAATCACTATTACCCTAATTTCCCATAGAATTGTTGGCTTCCCCAATACATGCCTCAAGCACTTTATTATTTCCTATGTATATGCTCTGCAGAAGCATGAAACCTGCTGATCAATTTTGAGAGGATACAACCTTTTGTCTTTCAAAGTTGACTAATTACCTATAATGGGCACAAGCTCAATTCTATTGTGTAACTGGTTAATAGCTAGATCTAGTTATCGAGCATTACAGGCTGATCTCAGATAGGAGATGGTAGCAGTGGAAAAAGAAAGAGAGTGAGGGATTAATGTTGTGCACGTCAATAGGAACATTGAAGCCAGGCCTGTACAAAACCAGCATCTGAGCAAGATGAAGTACATCAGCAGCATTAGAAATAGCTGCAATTAAATGTTTTCGGAAATAGCGGTGGTGCTGTGTTACAGCTGCGGCTCGCCTGCAGTGCGTCTGTGTTTTTTTCCTTCTTTTTCTTATTGTTAATGTTAGATGTATGTTATATAGTCTAGTTTTAGTTGTGTATTATGTGGGGGGTGGGGGATTGGGGAAACTTTTTAAAATCTCTTTCTTCAACGGCGATGCGACCTTTTCCGTGTCGTATCTCCGTTCGAGCTGTGGCCTAACATCGCGAAGCTGGCTGACTTTGGAGACTGTGGTGGCGCTGCAGCTGTGACCTGATTTTGGAGGCTTCAGCAGCTTCGGCCGCGGGTCCTGTGGACTGTGACATTGGGAGCTCGCACGTCACTGGTTGACGACCGATTTTCGAGAGCTCCAGCACCAGCAGCTTTGTCCGCCCCGAATCACAAGGCTTGAATTGGTCAGTTTGCAGGGCCTTTCATCGCTCGGCATGGCAACATCAGTCGCGGGATCTTCCATCGTCTGGCGGGGACTTCAATATCGGCAGCCCCATTCGCCTTGATGCTGCAGTTTGACTGCCTGACCACAGGAGAAGAAGCAAGGAAGAGATAAGACTTTTTTTTACCTTCCATCACAGTGAAGAGGTGCCTGGAGGAGAGTCATTGTGATGGATGTTTGTGTTAAATTGTGTTTAATTGTGTGTTTTGGTGCTTTCTTACTATTTTGACTGCATGACAACAACATTTGTTTTTGAATAATAATAATAATAATAATATTTATTTATATAGCACTTTTCAACAAAACCAGTATTTGAACCAAAGTGCTTTACAGAGATTGATTAAATTAATTGAACAGATCAAATGTCAATAAATCCATACAAAACAAAAAAGAGAAAAAGAAAAAAAGACACAGAAGAGTACACTATAGAAATCAACATGAAACGTCCCCCCCACAGCAGAATTCACTGTGAGGGAAGGCACTAAAAATATCCAGTTCTCCCCCTCATAGTCCACCCGAGGTCGGGGTCTACATGTGGCCTCCTCAGCCAACTCGAATGACAAATAAAGAAAATCAGTTCAATTCAATTTGTCTCTATTTACTTGTGTTGCCACTTTCATGTCTCTATTTACTTGTGTTGCCACACACATGGAGTTATGGGCTTGAACCTCAAGATCTTTCTGTACTGTTAAGCGCCTTGCCATTATGATCTCCCAAAATGCAACACCTCACATTTGCTCAAATTAAGCTTCATCTGCTATTTCTCTGCCCAGTTCTGTGCTAATCTATAGTCAACTGTTAACTTTGACAGCCTTCCTCACAGTCCGTGACACCAGCAATATACGGCCACTCTAATTAAAGAGCGCTGCAATTCATGTTGCAGTGTGTTGGGAGACAAGGAAGAAGGAGAAGAAATGTCAGATGCACCTTGGCCAGGATTTGTTCCCTTTCCCTGATGTACATAATAGAGGTGACAAGTGTCCAGTGGAGTTCAGGTGACCCTAGTTTCCCTTCAGTACTGTCTGTAGGGACAGGTGTTGCTGGGCTGACTCACAGAAAGTAGAAAGAGGTGGGAGGAGGGTTGGTGTGAACAAGAGAACAAGGCCAGGGAGAGAAGGAAAGATGCACAAAGAGAAACATTAAATCCTAGCTTGAGTTTCTTCTAACAGCCTTTCGCTCTGAGAGATAGTTATGGAGCGAGTTAGCAGCTACAAATTCCAGGACATTAACATATTGGATAATGGGTTATTGATTGGTGACGATCAGCCATGTTCACAATGAATGGCGGTGCTGGCTCGAAGGGCCGAATGGCCTCCTCCTGCACCTCTATATTTCTATGTTTCTATGTTAACCTGTCTTCGGACCAGATTGTGGATGTAACCACAAACTAGGTGTGCCAGCATCTCTATATTCTTAGAACAAAAGGAGAATTGGCATGTTACCAAATACTCTAACAAACCTCTACACATGCGCTATAGAAAGTAGATTGTAGTAGACAATCTAAAGTTGAAAGTAGTTGACGTTTTGGGTCAGATTCCTTCCACACTCTGAAGAAAGGTTCCAGTCTGAAAGGTCACCTATCGTTTTTCTCCAGAGATGCTACCTGACCCGCTGAGTTACTCCAGCATTTTGTGTCTATCACCATTAAAGACGCTTTAGAACCTTTATCAAATACTTTTCAGACAGACGTTTCATTTGTTTTTGCACATTTAACTTGGACAAGTGCAAGATGATGCATTTCAGTAAGTTAAACCAGGACAGGACATACACATGTGAATGACAGAACCCTGGGGAGAGTTGTAGAACAGGGAGACACAAGGGTAAAAGTACATGGTTCCATTAAAATGGCAACACAGATGATGTGGAGAAGAAGGCGTAAGGCACCCCTGTACAGGGTGTTGATTACTAGACTTGGAATGACATGTCATGGCTGTACAAGACGTGGGTGAGATTGTGCCTGGATTACTATGTGCACTTCTGGTTGCCATACTATAGAAAGCATGTGGTTAAACTAGAGAGGATCCAAAACAGTTTCACAAGGATGTTTCTGGGACTGGAGTGCTTCATTATAAGGAGAGATTGCATGGGTTGGGACTGTTTTCCCTGGAACAAATGGGATTAAGAAATTATCTTTTGGACATTTTTAAAATCGTGAGTGGCACAGATAAGGTGGATGATCACAATCTTTTTTTCCAGGATAGGGGAGTCCAAAACAAGAGGGTATAGATTTACAGTGAGAGGCGAAAGATTTTAAGGGAACTTGAGCAACATGTTTTTCACAGAGAAGGTGTTGAGTATATGCAGTAAACTGCCTGAGAAAGTGGTTGATGCAGGTACAATTACAATGATGTAAAAGACATTTGGACAGGTTAATGAATAGGACAGATTTAGAGGGATATGGGTCGAATGCAGACTCGTTCAAGAATACACCTTGGTAAAACTGGACGAGTTGGACCGTAGGGCTAGTTTATGTGTTGTATAACTATGACTTTATAAAATTGCTTGGGAAAAAAAGTGTCTTCTAACACCAGATGGCGCAATTTCTATATTTTTATCACTAAAGTCATAAACATTTTTCTTATCATTTGATATTCCTGTAACTCCCAGTGAGATTAAGACACATCCTAAATGTACAAGGTATTTGTTTCAGTATGTATTGTAGATAAATGTACTCATTCCAATACCTTTCCTATCCATGTACCTGTCCAAATGTATTTTAAATATTGTTTTGGTACCTGTCTCTGCCTTCACTGGCAGCTCGTTCCATAAACCCACCACTCTCTGTGTGGAAAAAGTGGCCCCTGAGATTCCTTTTAAATATTTTCCCTCGCACCTTCAGGTTATGTCCACTGGTTCTTGATTCATCTACTCTGGGTGAAAGTCATTCACTCTATCTATGCCCCTCTTGATTTTATATCCCTCCATAAGATCATCCCTCAGCCGCCTGCACTCAAGAAAACAAGTCCTAGCCGACCCACCCAGTCCTTACATTACAGGCCCACAAGTTCTGGCATAACCTTGTAAATCATCTCTGCACTTTTTCTAGCTTAATGATATCCTTCCTATAGCAGGGTGACCAAAACTGAGCACAATACTCCAAATGCAGCCTCACCAACATCTTGTACAACATTCCCTAGGCCCCTGCCATTCACTGTGAAAGTCCTGCTCAGGTTTAACTTCCCAAAATGCAACATCACATATTTATCTATATTAAACTCATTTAACAATTCCTCTGCCACTTGCCCAGTTAATCAAGATCCTGCCGTATTGTTTTGAAAACCATCTTCACTATTAACGATACCATCCACTCTAGTCATTTGTAAACTTTCTAATCCTGCTTTCTACATTTTCATCCAAATCATTGATATAAACCACAAACAGCAGCAAACAGCAACAAACCATAACAGCACTGTTCCCTGAGGTACATGCCACAGGCCTCCAATTCGTAAAACAATCATCCACCTTCACCTCTGCATCCTTTATGAAGCCAATTCTCTATCCATACGATCTAACCTTCTAGAGAAGCCTGCCATGCAGAACCTTATCAAATTTATTTCCGTTCCATTCAGACAACGTCTCTGGCTTCGCTCTCACCAATATTTTTGAAGAGTACTTCTTCAAAAAACAATCAGATTTTTAAGACACAATCTTCCACGTACTAAACCATGCTGACTATCCTAATCAACACTGTCTATCCAATGCATATTTATCTTATCACTCAGAATCCTCTCCAGTAACTTCCCCACCACAGATTTTAGGCTCACAGGTCTCTATTTCCATGCTTTTCATTGCAGCCCTTAATTAGACACCCTCCAGTCTTTTGGCACCTCACCCATGCCTAATGATGATTCAGATATCTCAGCCAGGGATCCTGCAATTTCTTCTCGCGACTCCCCCCAGTGTCTTTGGATATACTGTATCTGATTAGACCCAGGAGATTTATCCACCTTCATGTGACTTAGGTCATCCAGTACCCCCTCGACCATAATACAGAGTGTCCTCATGACATTTCCATTAATTGTCCAAGTTTCCCAATCTTCATGTCTTTCTCCAAGGTAAAAACAGAGGTGAAATACTCATTGAGTACAAGACCTGTCCTGTGGCCCCACACATAAACTAAATATTGGGGGGGGGGGGGGGGGGGGGGAGGAGATAAACTTGAGATATAAGGATGGAGTTAAAGTGAAGGAGAGTATAAGAAAAGTTAAGAAAACCAGAATTAATGGGGCAGAAAGCACAGGAAGGGATAGGAGAGTATGGCCAAGTGAACTAGGAATCGATATGAAGGGTGAGGGGAGTAATGGATTAAAAGTATTATATGAATGCACGGTCTAAGAAATAAAGTGAATGAGCTTGAGGCTCATTTAGAAACTGGCAAGTATGATGTTGTGGGAATTACAGAGACATGGCTGCAAGAGGACCAGGGCAGGGAACTGAATATTCAAGGGTATACATTCTATTGAAAAGACTGACAGGTGGGCAGAGGGGGTGGGGTTGCCCTGTTGGTGAGGAATGAAATTCAGTCCCTTGTGAGGGGTGACATAGATCAGGAGATGTAGAGTCAGTATAGATAGAGCTGAGGAATTGTAAGGATAAAAAGACCCTAATGGGACTTATCTACAGGCCCCCAAACAGTAGCCTGGACATAGGGTGCAAGTTGAATCAAGAGTTAAAATTGGCATGTCGCAAAGGAAATGCTACGGTTGTCATGGGAGATTTCAACATACAGGTAGACTGGGAAAATCAGGTTGGTGCTGGACCCCAAGAAAGTGAGTTTGTGGAGTGCCTCCGTGATGGATTCTTAGAGCAGCTTGCACTGGAGCCTACCAGCGAGAAGGCAATTCTGGATTTAGTGTTTTGTAATGATCCGGATTGGATAAAAGGAACTCGAGGTAAAGGGGCCATTAGGGGGTAGTGACCATAACATGATGTTTTACTCTACAATTTGAGAGGGAGAAGGGTAAGTCAGAAGTGTCAGTGTTACAGTTGAACAAAGGGGACTATGGAGTCATGCAAGAGGAGCTGGCCAAAGGTAACCGGAAAGATACCCTAGCAGGGAGGACAGTGGAACAACAGTGGCAGGTATTTCTGGGAATAATACAGAAGGTACAGGATCGGTTCAGATTCAGATTCAGATTCAGATTCAATTTTAATTGTCATTGTCAGTGTACAGTACAGAGACAACGAAATGCATTTAGCATCTCCCTTGAAGAGCGACATAGCAAACGATTTGAATAAAAAAAAATAAGAAGTGTCCGGGGGGGGGGGGGGTGATTGGCAGTCACCGAGGTACGTTGTTGAGTAGAGTGACAGCCGCCGGAAAGAAGCTGTTCCTCGACCTGCTGGTTCGGCAACGGAGAGAGACCTGTAGCGCCTCCCGGATGGTAGGAGGGTAAACAGTCCATGGTTGGGGTGAGAGCAGTCCTTGGCGATGCTGAGCGCCCTCCGCAGACAGCGCTTGCTTTGGACAGACTCAATGGAGGGGAGCGTCGAACCGGTGATGCGTTGGGCAATTTTCACCACCCTCTGCAATGCCTTCCGGTCGGAGACAGAGCAGTTGCCATACCATACTGTGATGCAGTTGGTAAGGATGCTCTCGATGGTGCAGCGGTAGAAGTTCACCAGGATCTGAGGAGACAGATGGACCTTCTTCAGTCTCCTCAGGAAGAAGAGACGCTGATGAGCCTTCTTGATCAGAGTAGAGGTATTGTGGGTCCAAGAGAGGTCATCGGAGATGTTGACTCCCAGGAACCTGAAGCTAGAAACACGTTCCACCTCCGTCCCGTTAATGTGGATGGGGGTGTGCGTGCCGCCTCTGGACTTCCTGAAGTCTACAATGAGCTCCTTGGTCTTCTTGGAGTTAAGGGCCAGGTTGTTGTCAGCACACCATGCTGCTAAGTGCTGGACCTCCTCCCTGTAGGCCAGCTCATCGTTGTTGCTGATGAGGCCAATCACCGTTGTATCATCTGCATACTTGATGATGGTGTTAGTACCATGTACAGGTGTGCAGTCATAGGTGAAGAGGGAGTAGAGGAGGGGGCTCAGCACACAGCCCTGAGGAACGCCGGTGTTCAGGGTGAGGGTTGAAGAGGTGTGCTTGTCTAACCTCACAGACTGGGGTCTGTTGGTTAGAAAGTCCAGTATCCAGTTGCAGATGGAGGGGTCGATGCCCAGGTTACCGAGTTTGGTGATCAGTTTTGATGGAATAATGGTGTTGAATGCTGAGCTGTAATCGATGAACAGCATTCTTACATAAGTGTCTCTGTTGTCGAGGTGGGAGAGGGCGGAGTGAAGTGCCGTTGAGATGGCATCCTCCGTACTCCTGTTCTTGCGGTAGGCAAACTGATAGGGATCCAGTGTGGGGGGTAGGCAGCTTTTGAGGTGTGCCAGGACCAGCCTCTCGAAGCACTTGGTGATGATGGGGGTAAGTGCAACTGGGCGGAAGTCGTTGAGGCTTGCCGCAGTTGAGTGTTTTGGCACTGGCACGATGGAGGTGGCTTTAAGGCAAGTGGGGACAACTGCTTGGGCAAGTGACAGGTTGAAGATGTCAGTCCAGACGTTTGTCAGCTGCGCAGCACAGGCTCTGGTTCATTCCAAAGAGGAAGAAAGATTCCAGGGGGAGTAAGGGGCGACCGTGGCTGACAAAGGTAGTTAAGGACAGTATAAAAATAAAAGAGAAGACGTATAATATAGCAAAGTTGAGCAGGAAGCCAGAGGATTGGGAGACTATTAAAGAGCACGGAAGATAACTAAAAAGGTAATAAGGGGAGTAAAGATGAGGTACGAAGGCAAGCTAGCCAAGAATATAAAGGAGGACTAGACTAAGTGGGACCCCTTGGGTCCCAGGTTCACACGGAAGGGTTGGTCCCCTAACACAATATTCCACCTCTCCACCAATTCCAGGGGGGTGTTCTGGAGCGCTAGCATGGGTGTTGAGGGTCAAGTCAAGTCAAGCACAGTGAGTGCAGGGCCAATAATCCATTTCAATCCATTTCATGTCATGTCAATCCATTTCAAGTCAATTCAAGTCAAGTCAAGAACAGGGTAGGCGGGGCCAGCCAACAATACAATCCACTTGCATTCATTTCAGGTGAGCTCAAGCAAAGCAAAGGCAAAGTAAAAGCAAAAGCACAAAAGCCAAACAACTCATTTCATTTTAGTTCCATTTCCATTTCAATTTCAAGCACAGGGCAGGCCAAACAACTTGTTTATTTCATTAAGGGCTAACAAATCAGTTATTGCAAGCACATCAATGGGTAACAAATCATCATTCATTGCAAGCACATTACTGGCTAACAAATAATTTATTGCAAGCACATTAAGGGTTAACAAATCATCATTCATTGCATGCACATTACTGTCTAACAAATCATTTATTGCAAGCACATTAATGGTTAACAAATCATAATTCATTGCAACACATTGCTGGCTAACAAATCATTTATTGCAAGCACATAAAGGGTTAACCACATAAAGCACATAACCACATAAAGCACATAACCATATAACCACATAAACCACATAACCACATAAAACACATAAAGGGTAGACTCGCAGTTCAGTAGACTCACAGTTCAGTAGACTCACAGCAGAATCACAGTTGTGGCCTCTCCCTAGCGATCTTCCAGAGTGACTGACTCACGTCCAGGCATCCGGGGTTTTATAGTCCTGTCCCCCCCCTCCACCCCGGAAGGGGCGTTACCTTCATCATTGTGATTGACAGGCGCGATCAGCTGACCTCAACATTTAAAAAACATTCATAACTTTTTTATTTTTCATCGATGGGAAAAAATCCATGAGGCTGCGTCAGCGGAGGAGGACTGTGAGTAAGATGGCCAAAAATCATAGCGATATATGGTAGCATTTTTTCTAAAAACATTATACAGCACACAGGAAGTGGTCAAGATGAGACTTAGTTATATAGATAGTAAAAGCTTCTTTAGGTATGCGAAGAGGAGAAAATTAGCTAAGACCAAAGTTGGACCCTTGAAGACTGGAACCGGTGAAATTATTATTGGGAACAAAGAAATGGCAGACTTGTTGAAGAAGGAATTTTGATCCGTCTTCACTAAGGAAGATACAAACAATTTACCTGATATAGTAGTGGCCAAAGGATCTAGGGTGACGGATGAACTGAAGGTAATTCACATTAGGCAGGAAATGGCTTTGGGTAGACTGATGGGACCGAAGGCTGATAAATCCCTAGGGCCTGATGGTCTGCATCCCAAGGTACTTAAGGAAGTGGCTCTATAAATCGTGGATGCATTAATGATAATTTTCCAATGTTTTCTTGATTCAGGATCAGTTCCTGTGGATTGGAGGGTAGCTAATGTTATCCCACTTTTTAAGAGAGGCGGGAGAGAGAAAACAGAGAATTATAGACCAGTTAGCCTGACATCGGTGGTGGGGAAGATGCTGGAGGCAATTATAAAAGATGAAATAGCACACATTTGGATAGCAGTAACAAGACCGTCCGAGTCAGCATGGATTTACGAAGGGGAAATCATGCTTGACTAATTTTCTGGAATGTTTTGAGGATGTAACTCAGAAAATGGGCAAGGGAGAGCCAGTGATATAGTGTACATGGAGTTTCAGATAGCATTTGATAAGGTCCCACATAGGAGATTAGTGGGAAAAATTAGAGCACATGGTATTGGGAGTAGGATACAGACCTGAATAGAAAAGCGGTTGGCAGACAGGAAACAAAGAGTAGGGATTAACAGGATCCCTTTCAGAATGGCAGGCAGTGACTAGTGGGGTACTGCTAGGCTCGGTGCTGGGACAGCAACTATTTTACAGTATACATCAATGATTTAGATGAAGGGATTCAACGTAACATTCCCAAATTTGCAGATGACACAAAGCTGGGTGGCAGTGTGAACTGTGAGGAGAATGCTATGAGAATGCAGAGTGACAGGCAGGTTGGGTGAGTGGCAGATGCAGTTTAATGTGGAGAAATGTGAGGTTATCCACTTTGGTGGCAAAAACAGGAAGGGAGATTATTATCTGAATGGTGTCAGGTTGCGAAAAGGGGAAATACAATGAGATCTGAGGTCCTTGTTCATCACTCACTGAAAGTAAGCATGCAGGTACAGCAGGCAGTGAAGAAAGCTAATGGCATGTTGGCCTTCATACCAAGAGGAGTTGAGTATAGGAGCAAAAAGGTCCTTCTGCAGTTGTACAAGCCCCTAGTGAGACCACACCTGCAGTATTGTGTGCAGTTTTGTTCTCCAAATTAGAGGAAGGACATTTTTGCTATTGATGGCATGCAGCGTAGGTTCACGAGGTTAATTCTCGGGATGGCGGGACTATCGTATGTTGATAGAATGGAGCGGCTGGGCTTGTATACTCTGCAATTTAGGAAGATGAGAGGGAATCTTATTGAACCATTTCAGATTATTAAGGGATTGGACGCGCTAGAGGTAGGAAACATGTTCCCAATATTGGAGGGGGGGTCCAGAAGCAGGGGCTACCGTTTAAGAATAAGTGGTAGACCATTTAGAATGGAGATGAGGAAACACCTTTACACCCAGAAAATTTTGAATCTTTGGAATTATCTGCCTCAGAGGCAGTGGAGGCCAATTCTCTGGATGCTTTAATGAGAGAGTTAGATAGAGCTCTTAATGAAAGTGGAGTCAGTGGATGTGGTGAGAAGGCAGGAATGGGGTACTGAATGTGGATGATCAGCCATGATCACAGTGAATAGCGGTGCTGGCTCGAAGGGCTGAATGGCCTACTCCTGCACCAATTGTCTATTGTCTATTGTCTATTGACCGCTTTGGTTTTTGAGGGGTCCTGTTCTCCCTATGGTTACCTTCTTTCCCCGAACGTGCTTATGAAATCTCTTTGGATTTGTCTTAATATTATCTGCCAGAATATCTCCTGCCCCCCTGATTTTGTTATTTAGTATCTCCTCAGTTCCTGAAATTCCTCCAGAAATACACTTGATCCCTGCTGCCTATACCAACCCATGCCTCCTTTTTTTTTTATCCTGACAGGAGCCTTAATTTCTCTCCTCATCCTGGCTTCTTTACTCCCACCTGCCTTGGTCTTCGCTCCAACAGGAACATGCATGCCCTGAGCTCTTTTCATCACAGTTTTAAAGGCATCCCACTTTCCAGACATTCCTTTGCCTGCAAACAACCAGCTCCAATCAACTTTAGCAAGTTCCTGTCCAACACCATCAAAACTGGCTTTGTCCCCAATTCACAACTTCAGCCTGTGGGCCCGCCCCGTCTTTCCCCATAACTATTTTAAAGCTAATAGAACAGTGTTTGCTGGTCCCAAAAGGCTCGCCCATGGACACTTGCCCTTCCTGATTTTCGAAGATCAAGGTTTGCCCTCTCCTTTGTTAAGGGGCTATCCCACTTGGGCGACCTAATCCGCGAGTTCTGGCGAGTTTGTCCACGACTCATACTCGCAGCATGGTCGACACAAAGTCGTAGGAGGTCTTTGTAACTCTCCTTCATGCTCGAGATTAGTTCCCGTGTACTCGAGGCCTCAGCTAGGTCGCGGTGTATTTTTCAACATGTTGAAAAATCCCCGCGATTAAAAAAAGGTCGCCATGGAAAAAATCGATACTTTTTTTACTTGTAGGTTTAGTCGTAGTAGGTTGTAGTAGGTCGGCATATTAGTCGTAGGTAACCGAGGGTAGTCAAAGGTAATCGAAGGTAGTCAAAGGTAGTCGTAGATAGTCTTCATTATTGTCAAAGGGAGGTCAAAGAAGATCGAAGGCGGTTGTCTTCACTCTCCACTATTCGGTGTCCAATTTTCCCGAAGTCAGTCGTAGCTAGTCGAAGCTAATCTTCAACAGTCAAAGAAGGTCGAAGGAGGTCTTCAACATGACATTTTTTTGAAACTCTCCTAAACTCGCCAATTAGGTCGCCCAAGTGGGACCCCTGTCCCACGGTACGAGTTCATTCCAAGAGTTCTCCTGAGTTTGCCCTGATTCGAACTCGGAGATTTACGGTAATGGCCACTCGTCGGTACTCGAGGCTCTCGTGGACATTTTTCATCATGTTGAAAAATCTTCACGGGTCTTCCCGTGCTAACCTGCCATTAGCGAGTCTTCCCGAGTACCTGCCATTAGCTCTAAGAGACGTCCCTGAGCTCCGACGTACCCGCTACGTTCATTCTCCGTGCTTACCACGAGTTTGATTTTTTTTAAACTCGGGAGAGCTCTTGGAATGAACTCGCACCATGGGACAGGGCTATTAGGTTTTTATATATTGCTTGAGGAAACTTTCTTTAACACATTTGCAAATTCCACCCATCTAAGCCCTTGACACTACAGCAATGCCAGTTTATGTTGGGAAAGTTAGAATCCCCTAATATGACAACCCTATTAGTCGTGCAGCTGGCTGCACTATATCAACATATTTGTTCATCCAGTTCCCATTGAATAAAGATGTTGTTAACCTAGAAAGGGGCAGAAAAGATTTACGAGGATGTTGCAAACATTGTGTAAAAAAAAAACCTGCCCTGGACTTCTTTAAACTTTGCCACTCTCACCTTAAAGCTAAGCCCTCTGCTGCTTGACATATCCACCTAAGGAAAGAGATTCGATTCTCTAGCCTGTGAAAACCTATGATAATTTCATAATCAATCTTTGCCGCATAATTTAAAGCCTTTCATAATTTTATGTACTTATATCATGTTTCCTCTCAGACTCTGACATCCTACAGTAAACATCCCAAGTCGGTCCAACCTCTCCTTAGAACTACTAATCCAGCCAGCATTCTGGTAAACCTCTTCGCCACCCTCTCCAAAACCTCCACATCCTTCCTGTAATGGGGCGACCAGAACAGCACATAATACTCCAAATACGGCCTGACCAAAGTCCCAAAAAGCTGCAAAATGACTTCCTGACTCTAATACTCAATGTATTATTTATTCCAAAGATTAGAAGATAAGATGTTTAATAGGAAACAATTAACAATAAGAAAAGGGGAAAAGAATAATCTGAAAGCAGACTGCCTTCCTGCACAAGTATTACAGGGACCAGTTTGTTATTGTGGGGATTGGAGAGGTATTCAATTTCTACGGCTTAGGACCTTATTACGGTCAGCAGTTTTTGGAGACAGCAAAACGTTAAAACCAGTTAGCTTTAATGTTGATTATTTTGCAACAGTCACTTCAAGATTATGTAGAGAGCAGCAGATGGAAAGTGTGGGTCTGGAATGTGATGGCTAATGCAGTCTCTATGGGAGTTCCAAGTAAGTGTACGTTCAGCTTCATAATACCCTTCTTCACAATATCTAGAACTCTGCAATCTGGTTCTGCTTTATCCTGACACAAGAGACTGCGCTTGTTGGAATTTTTATGGCCCTAATTTACAATAGCAATTTCTCTTGCCTAATTCAGTTAGCTGCATTAAAAGGTGCTATGGTTGGCAATTGACTAGCTCATCTTCTGTGCTTTTCAATAAGTGTGAATAATTTGAAACATGGGAAACAAATCGTGCTTGGGGGAGAACTATGGTCCTAAAGATTCCATCATCAAGATTTTCCTTAACTCTTAACTGGGTTAGTGTTGGGCCATTGGGCATGGGTCGAGTATGTGGCTAATATTAATCTTGGATCATGTGACTGCTGGCATTGCAAAATGTGCAGCCGCCAGCACCAGCCTTTATTCTCCATGGTTTCAATGGCACAGAAACTTTAAACTGGGGATAGAGCCCATTAGCAGGAAGTGATAAAATTCATAGGGAGGGGCGCAAATACTAAAAAGGCAAGAGTTTGTAGATTTTGTTGATGATACGGGAAAGAGAGATGTTTGTAGTGGGAACTATTCTCTCTGAAGTTGATTCTGCCACACGAGAGACTGCTAAGGAAGATGAGAGCCCATGGTTTCAAAGGGCAGATACTAGCATGGATAGCAGGTTGGCTGGATGGCAGAAGGCAAAGAGTGGCAATAAAAGGGGCTTTTTCTGGTTGGCTGCCAATGACTAGCAGAGTTCCGCAGGGCTCAGTGCTGGGGCCGCTGCTTTTCACGTTGTATATTAATGATTTGGATGAGGGGATTGAAGGCTTTGTAGCCAAATTTGCAAACGATACGAAAATAGGTGGAGGAACAGGAAGTGTGGAGAAAGCAAGGACTCTGCAGAAGGACTTGGGCAGGTTGGGAGAGTGGGCAGAGAAGTGGCAGATGGAATACAGTGTAGGAAAGTGTGGAGTCATGCATTTTGGTAGTAGGAATAAAGGCGTAGACTATTTTCTAAATGGGGAGAGAATCCAGAAATCGGAGGTGCAAAGGGATTTGGTAGTGCTGCTGCAGGATTCCCAAAAAGTTCATCTGCAAGTCGAATTGGTTGTAAAGAAAGCAAACACAATGCTAGCATTTATTTTGAGAGGGCTTGTATACAAAAACAGGGATGTAATGTTGAGGCTCTATAAGGCGCTGATTAGACCACGTTTAGAATATTGTGGGCAATTTTGGGCACTATATCTGAGGAAGGATGTGCTAGCTCTGGAGAGGGTCCAGAGGAGGTGGAGGTGGAGAGGATGTTTCCACTAGTGGGAGAGTCTAGGGCTAGAGGTCATAGCCTCAGAATTAAAGGACATTCTTTTAAGAAGGAGATGAGGAGGAATTTCTTTAGTTAGAGGGTGGTGAATCAGTGGCATTCTTTGCCACAGAAGGCTGTGGAGGCCGTCAGTGGATATTTTTAAGGCGGAGATATATAGGTTCTTGATTAGTACGGGTGTCAGAGGCTATGGGGAGAAGGCAGGAAAGTGGGGTTAGGAGGGATAGATAGATCAGCCATGATTGAATGGCAGAGTAGTCTTGATTGGCTGAATGGCCTATTTCTGCTCCTATCACTTATGATCTTATGATGATCCTATTTTGAAGTTGTGCGTGTGACGGGAATGGTTTGTGAAGCCTTGATGCAGGCCAATGTTCCTGCTACTGATTATCCAACCGATGGCCTGCGATGATGACGAGGGGCATTCATGGGGAAAACAATCATTTAGTTTAGTTTAGTTTAGTCTGAGGGTCTCCAGTGAGGTAGATGGTAAACATAGAAACATAGAAAATAGGTGCAGGAGTAGGCCATTCGGTCCTTTGAGCCTGCACTGCCATTCAATATGATCATGGGTGATCATCCAACTCAGTATCCTGTACCTAGCAATGTTACAAAATGTTTAGATTTTAAAAATCAAGTCTGCAATTTATCCCATCAGATAAATCATAAAAATAAGTTTAATTTGACACCTAATTCACTTTCATATCTCAAGTATTTAAAAAGTTATGCCCATTTTCATACTTGGAAATTAGCATCTTGGTCCCTATTGATTTTCTATGGACATAACAAAAAAGCTGTGATCGTGGACAGTCAAAAGCCAATAACTTTCTTAAAAATTAAGATCATCCAACTCAGTATCCTGTACCTGCCTTCTCTCCATACCCCCTGATCCATTTAGCCACAAGGGCCACATCTAACTCCCTCTTAAATATAACCAATGAACTGGCCTCAACTACCTTCTGCGGGAGAGATTTCCAGAGATTCACCACTCTCTGTGTGAAATAAGTTTTCCTCATCTCGGTCCTAAAATATTTCCCCCTTATTCTTAAACTGTGACCCCTTGTTCTGGACTTCCCCAACATCGGGAACAATCTTCCTGCATCTAGCCTGTCCAACCCCTTAAGAATTTTGTAAGTTTCTATAAGATCCCCCCTCGATCTTCTAAATTCTAGATAGTACAAACCGAGTCTATCCAGTCTTTCTTCATATGAAAGTCTCTGCTGGTCTCTGAATTTCTCCCAGTCCTCTGGTAGGCTGCTTTTTCTGGCTAATTTGTACGCTTCATCTTTTGTTTTGATACTATCCCTGATTTCCCTTGTTATCCACGGATGCACTACCTTCCCTAATCTATTATTTGCCAAACTGGGATGAACAATTGTTGTAGTTCATCCATGCAGTCTTTAAATGCCTTCCATTGCATATCCACCATCAACCCATTAAGAATCAATCGCCAGTCTATCTTGGCCAATTCACGTCTCATACCCTCAAAGTTACCTTTCTTTAAGTTCACGACCCTTGTTTCTGAATTAACGATGTCACTCTCCATCCTAATGAAGAACTCAACCATATTATGGTCACTCTTGCCCAAGGGGCCACGCACAACAAGACTGCTAACTAACCCTTCCTCATTACTCAATACCCAGTCTAGAATAGCCTGCTCTCTCGTTGGTTCCTCTACATGTTGGTTTAGAAAACTATCCCGCATACATTCCAAGAAATCCACTTCCTCAGCACCCTTGCCAATTTGATTCACCCAATCTATATGTAGATTGGTCACCCAATATAACTTTTACCTTTGTTGCACGCATTTCTAATTTCCTGTTTGATGCCATCCCCGACTCCACTACTACTGTTAGGTGGCCTGTACACAACTCCCACTAGCGTTTTCTGCCCCTTAGTTTTTCGCAGCTCTACCCATATCGATTCCACATCCTCAAAGCTAATGTCCTTCCTTTCTATTGCATTAATCTGCTCTCTAACCAGCAATGCTACCCCACCTCCTTTCCCTTTCTGTCTATCCCTCCTGAATATTGAATATCCCTGGATGTTCAGCTCCCAGCCTTGGTCACCCTGGAGCCATGTCTCCGTGATCCCAACTATATCATAGTCATTAATAGGTATCTGCACATTCAACTCATCCACCTTATTACGAATGCTCCTTGCATTGAGGCACAAAGCCTTCAGGCTTGTTTTTACAACACTCTTACCCCTTATACTATTATGCTGAAAAGTGGCCCTTTTTGATTTTTGCCCTGGATTTGCCGGCCTGCCACTTTTACTTTTCACCTTGCTACCTATTGCTTCTACCCTCATTTTACACCCCTCTGTCTCTACGCTCACACATTTAAGAAACCCTTTCCCTTTAACTCCATCCTCCACTATCCCATTCGACACCCCACCCCCCTTATTCAGTTTAAAACCACCCGTGTAGCAGTGGCAAACCTGCCTGCCAGAATGCTGGTCCCACACCTGTTAAGATGCAATCCGTCCCTTTTGTACAGTTCCCCCTTACCCCAAAACAGATCCCAGTGATCTAAAAATCTAATCCCTGCCCCGTGCACCAGTTCCTCAACCACACGTTCAGGTCCCATATCTCCCTGTTCCTGCTCTCGCCAGCACGAGGAACTGGAAGCAAACCGGAGATAACAACCCTGGAGGTCCTGCTTTTCAGCATTTGTCCGAGCTCTCTAAAGTCACGCTGCAGAATATTCATCCCCTTCTTTCCGACATCGTTTTTTGCCGACATGCACTACCACTTCCAACTGTTCACCTTGAGGATGAGGTCTGTTGCCGCAGAAACCCCTGTCCATACCTCTCACAATGGAGTCTCCCACTACAATGGCGTTGCCTGCCTTAGGCCTTTTTGGTTTTGGCTCAACAGCCCTATTCGCATCGCAAGCCAGTCCGCAGCTCAGTGTAAACACGTCTTCTGTCCCGACAGCTTCTAAGTGGGTGAACCTGTTCACAAGAGGTACAACACCCGGGGACGTTGGCATTCCATGCTTCCCTCCCTTTCTCACTTTCTCCCACCTTCTCTCTTCCAGTACCTTAGGTGTAACAATCTTACTGTAGGACTTGTGGAGGAACGACTCTGTTTCTCGGACGAACCGGAAGTCATCCACTTGCTTCTCCAGTTCCCCAACACGGCCCTTCAGGAGCTCTACCTGGATGCACTTCTCGCATTTGCGGTGTCCTTGACCTCCCACAAACTGCAAGCATCGCACTGAATCAGCTTGCCTGACATCTCCTTCTTTCGTCTCTACCTCTCAAGCGTATTGCGTGGTCTCCATTCCTTAGACTCTCGAGCCAAAGACTCACACTTTACTCACAGGGCACTTCCCTCACAAGGCCGCTCACTCACTGCCGCTCCCCAAGAGCAGTCTTGCTTAAATTGACTGATCAATTGCCTGATTTCAGAGACAGATGTTCGGCAGCTGTGGCGGGGTCTGAATGCAATCACCTCCTACAAGGCAAAACCAGAAGGCAGCTCGAATGCCAGCGAAACATCACTCCCTGACGAGCTCAATGCGTTTTACGCACGCTTCGATAGGGAGAATACTGATGTGCCTTCCCGAGCCCCCATTCGCTGTGATGGAATTTCAGTCTCAGTCACAGAGGCCGACGTCAGGAAATCCTTCAGAGGGGTGAACCCTCGAAAAGCGCCTGGTCCTGATGGTATACCCGGTCGTGTTCTAAAAACCTGTGCGGACCAACTGGCTGGAGTTTTTACGGACATTTTCAACCTCTCACTTCTGAGGTCCCCACCTGCTTTAAAAGGGCATCAATTATACCAGTGCCCAAGAAGAGCAAGGTGACATGCCTCAATGACTATCGACCAGTGGCACTAACGCCGGTGGTGATGAAGTGCTTTGAGAGGTTGATCATGGAGCAAATCAACTCCTACCTCGACAAAAACCTGGACCCACTGCAGTTCGCTTACCGCCACAACAGATCAACGGTGGATGCGATCTCGCTGGCCCTCCACTCCGCTCTGGACCACTTGGACAACAAAAACTCATATGTCAGGCTGTTATTCATTGATTACAGCTTGGCATTTAACAATCATCCCCTCCAAGCTGGTTACCAAACTCGCAGAACTGGGTCTCTGCGCATCCCTCTGCAATTGGATCCTCGACTTCCTCATTCACAGACCACAGTCTGTTCGTATTGGTGGAAATGTGTCAGCCTCGATATCAATCAGCACGGGAGCACCTCAAGGCTGCGTGCTCAGCCCCTGCTGTACTCACTCTATACTCATGACTGCGTAGCCAGTCACAGTGCGAACTCCATCATCAAGTTCGCTGACGACACCACTGTTGTGGAACATATCACTGATGGGGATGAGTCAGAGTATAGAAGAGAGATCGAGCAACTGTCCATATGGTGCCAGCACAATAACCTGGCCCTCAACACCAGCAAAACCAAGGAACTGATTGTGGACTTTGGAAGGAGTAGGATGGGGACCCACAGCTCCGTTTATATCATGGTTGAAAGGGTCAAGAGCTTCAAATTCCTGGGCGTGCACATCTCTGAAGATCTCTCCTGGTCCGAGAACACTAATGCAATTATCAAGAAAGCTCATCAGCGCCTCTACTTCCTGAGAAGATTACGGAGAGTCGGTTTGTCAAGGAGGACTCTCTCTAACTTCTACAGGTGCACAGTAGAGAGCATGCTGACCGGTTGCATCGTGGCTTGGTTCGGCAACTTGAGCGCTCTGGAGAGGAAAACACTACAAAAAGTAGTAAACACTGCCCAGTCCATCATCGGCTCTGACCTCCCTTCCATCGAGGGGATTTATCGCAGTCGCTGCCTCAAAAAGGCTGGCAGTATTATCAAAGACCCACACCATCCTGGCAACACACTCATCTCCCTGCTACCTTCAGGTAGAAGGTACAGGAGCCTGAAGACTGCAACAACCAGGTTCAAGAATAACTACTTCCCCACAGCCATCAGGCTATCTTACTTCGTAGTCACGTAAGTGACTACGCGAAGACCCCGTCAGCACGCATGCGCATCATATCGTCTCTCGCATTGCGCAACGACGGGCTGGTGGTGCGCTGCTCCAACAGCTCAAACATGAAAGTAAGTTTTAAACTTTTCCAGGTCTCTTTTTTATTGCAGGAAGCTTTCAGAGCTCCTGCTGGAGGTCCGGTGTCGGAACCCCGGCGCCACCCGGCTCCAGGGGGGAGGGGGGGGGAATCCCAGCTGCGAATATCGCGGGGATATCCGAAGTCCGACCACAGACATCGCGGGGAAGGACTGCGGGGGGAAACCCCGTTCGCAAAGCCATGCCGGCTCAGGGGAGGCCCAAACACAAGGGAAGCTTACAGAGCGAAAATCCCGGCTCCCGACATCGCAAGGATCCCTGCTACAAGGACCGCGGGGGAATGCCAAACCACGGGGAGAAGCCTGGCTGCGGGGACCGCGGAACCTGGGAAGACCACGGGCAACCCGACTTCTGTGGCCATTGGAAGACCGCAGGTAACCCGACTTTGGTGATCGGGGAAGACCGCGGGTAACCCAACTTCGGCAACCATGGGAAAACCACGGGTAACCCAGCTTCGGTGAAGGTGGGAAGCCCGCGGGTAACCCAGCCTCGGGGACCGTGGGAAGAACACGGGTAGAACCGTGCTTAGGGGAAACCTCAGCTACGGGGACCGTGTGGAAGACACGGCTATGACCGCAGAAGAGCGGGTAACCGGCGGCGAATTCAGACTCCGGCTGCCCGAGGAGGGTAAGAGCCTGAAGAGCCTGAGGGCAGGAGTCTGAAAGGCCTAGAAGTCAGGCCAGGAGGGTTCCCCTCCAACATGGGTACGTCCACGGACGTTTTACCCAACCTGATATGGCCATGGAGGAGCCATATCAGCGCAGGTCTCCTCGAGAGCCTGTGGCAGCACCTTTTTCAGGGCTGCCTACAAAACTCCCATCTGTGAAGATGAATGGGAGGGGTCAGTTGGCAACAGACTCTGAACTCGGAAGCATGTCCGAGGAACAGGTGCCGGCTGGGAGATCAATCGATCAATCAATCAATCACCGACCGATCAATCAATCAATCAATCAATCAATCAATCAATCAATCAATCAATCAATCAATCAACCTTTATTGTCATCTTGCAAGCAACAGTTGTACAGTGCAAAATGAAAAGACGTTTCCCAGGGAATAGGGTGATTTCACGAAAGGTCACTGGATCATAGATCCTCACCCACGTGACCGCAAAATCCAACTGGGGTACAAGCGTCACTTCCGGTACATGTTATTGATGCTGAGAACGCGCACTTTCACACCCGTTAAAAACCGCGAAAACGGCCCGTTTTTGAGCTGTAAATAACTGTGCCAGTCGGGGTGACCGTGAGGCACAGTTATCTTACTTTACAGTCCAGAAGATAGATAAAAACGAAGGTTAATACAAGAGGGAGCTGAAGGGGCAACAACAGCGGAAGTGGTTAGCGGACATTCGCCGTGGAGATACAAATATTGAAAATATCGGGAATTATCGTGTTTGCTCGCTGCATTTCATCAAAAGTAAGGCATTATTGATGTTTTATCTTTATTCATTTGTTATATAAAAAGTTGTAAAAGTGAAAAATTGTCATCTTGCAAGCAACTGCGAATATGTGTAATCTGCATGCTCTAGTCCAAGTTGATGGTAAATGGTGGTGGTAAATGTTAATCACATGTGTGCAAACAAGTCAAAGTATCTGGTGATAGTTTACCTAACCTCATTAGGGTACACAATATGGGTGTTGGATCACAAAGTATTAAAATACATTGTGAACATTAAAGACCGAGATGCTTGCATCCAGGCTCAATCACCAGTTGCAAATAATATGTGGCATATCAGTAGCGATGGTTACATTCTCACTACACTAGGGAGGAATGTTCTTTTCCTCCATTTCTGCCACATCAGACGGGTTAACAAAATTCAGCAAGTTCCCGCCTCAGGCATTTTCATAGTGCCTGCTGGGCTTAGCCAGCCATGGTTCCCACTGATGTGGGGAATGATAGAACCTTATATGGTTATTTCTAGACACAAAGATTGCTGGTTTAGCCGTGAGGCGAGAAACCATCCTCAGCATGATATAATCAATTCATTGACTCACAGACCCTGAGAAGACCGTTCCTGTGGCTCGGGTTGTTAAACCAACCATGAACGTGCTCACTGCAGATCGCTGGGATAGCGCCAAAAAATAACAGTATTTCCTCATAAGGAGATGGGAGGTATTTGTTTTATGATATATTACATAATTCAGCACGGATGACTGACGTCTTGTAGTTCAGGCTCAGATGAGGGCTTGACAATCATTATGTTTAAAGTGCCATCTACTATGCCTAAAGTGCTTTTCATCATACTGGCTGGGAGGAGAAGAATCCACTCTGTCGGGTCTCACCCTCTGAGATCTAGATTATGAAGGATATCTGCAACTCGAAACCTCCCAGGCCTAGGGACGCAGAGATATGGGGTGTTAACATTGTGCTACGTCGCTTTGCTGGTGGGCTCCAGCTACATCCCTGTCCTTGGTCTAACTCACTTATAAGTGGTTATGCTCATAGCGCTGCATGCAGCGCAACGGGTCCAGTCATTGCATAAACGGTGACTGGACAGGATGATTATATCTGCAGGCTGAATAACACATATGTATGACTTAGTCAAGCAGAATAGACCAGGGGCACCAGGTCTCAAACTAGATGTTCACATATCCCATGAACCTTTGATTGTGTATGGTCACACAACTACACCAGAATGTTAAGGTCACTAAGAGCCTTAGAGACTCTGAACTAGCAATGTTGTTAGTTACATCTAGTCTCATAAGAAGGTATCACTACAGACCATCTCCAGGTGGTTATGGGTCTGGCTTATACAGGAGTAATCACTGACATTTCAAGTCTCACTCCACCAAGGCTGCAACAACCTCAGCAGCAGGGTTATGGAAGTTAGCGGGAGCACATCCTGGCGGTTGCAGGATGGTCAAACTAGCGATCTTTCACACATTTAATACTAACCCATTGCCAGATCGGGGGTATTTACCAACTCTATGTTAGGTTCTGTTCATAGTTCCTCCGGGTTGAGGGAGGTTACTATTATCATTATTCATGTCTGAATACGTTAACATACTTCCTCCTTTGGTCAACTACGGCAGTGAGTGAGGCAGGGACATTCCACAGCATGAAATCCCAGATCTTTAAAATCTTCATGTAGTCACTCACGTGACTCCGAAGTAAAATAGTAAGATTAAACGAGAACTTACCAGTTTGAAGTTTGATCTCTATTTTATGAGGAGTTACGTCGAGGGATTACGTGCCCTCCACGCCCACCCTCTATCATAAAGGTCAACTGGTATTCTAGTTCTTTTATCTAACTATGTTTATTTCATCTACTGTTGTCTGTGATTTCACACCGCTGCTTTGAAGATTGATGCGCATGCGTGCTGGCGGGGTCTTCACGTAATCCCTCGACGTAAAGATCAAACTTCAAACTGGTAAGTTCTCATTTAATCTTATTATTAAACCTCACTGGGACAAAACTCTGATTATTAATAACCCATTATCTGTTATTTTCACTTTATCAGTTTATTTATTCATGTGTGTATATATTTATATTATGGTATATGGGCACGCTGATCTGTTTTGTAGTAAATGCCTACTGTGTTCCGTGTGCAAAAAGCAAGAATTTCATTGTCCTATCAGGGACACATGACAATAAACTCACTTGAACTTGAACTTGCATGATCACAGCTGAGGAGAAACTGTTCCTGAATCTGGAGGTGTGTGCTCTCTCACTTCTTTCGGAGATGTGACTTGTCCTTGACTATGCTGGGAGCCTTGCCGATCCACCGTGAAGTATTCCCAGTGTGAATAATCAACGAGGGCATTCAGAAAGCACAATGGGGCTGAGGTTATTTAATTACAATTTTATTCTGTTACAATTTATTGTGATTATTTAATTACAATGGGGCTGAGAGGTTGCTTTAAAAACTGCAGACCAACACGTTAGGGCATCCAAGAGAAATTGAAGTAAGGGCTTCTTCACTTATGGTTTGTTAACTATCTTCTGACTTTACATTGATGAATTATTATACATAAAGGGCAAGATACTTATTCACCCACTGCCACATTTTTTGGAGAATTTCATACACTAAAACAATAAAGTTAAGACAATAAATGGGTAACAAAACAGCATGTGTTGTTAATGTCGAGTGAGATAGGGTTTAGGAATGGAATAAGCTGTTGACCAAAGTAACAGAAAACAATCTAGAAGCAAGTTTCTTCACAGTTTGGTACCCGAGTTCGGTTGGGATAGGATCTACCCAAGCATCCAAACCAGTCTGAGTCTAATAGTGCAACACACCTTTATGAATGAATAAATTATAGAATGAATGAATTAATAAGTGTATTGGCCAAGTATGTACACATACAAGGAATTTGCCTTGGTGCTCCGCTTGGTGCACCATTGCCTTGCAATGCTGACCGCTCACTTCGCTATGCTGTATTCCATCTGCCACTTCTCTTCACACTATCCCAATCTGTCCAAGCTCTTCTGCAGACCCCTTGCTTCCTCTGCACCTACCTGCCCCTCCACCTATCTTTGCATCATCTGAAAACTTGGCCACAAAGCCATCATGTTCTACATGGACTATTGTGGGCGTAGGGCCAGTTCCTATGCTGCACTGTTCTACAGGTATGATCCAGTTCATAACACTTTTTACTGCATCTGTACCCTTGCTTCCATTTGATTTGCCTGCTTTGATTTGCAGTTCTTTGAAAGGAATGCGGAACACCACAAACATAAAGATGACTTTGTTATGGTCAAATGTTCCCTATTGTAACATTTACCAGGGTACTGAGCTGTAATCAATCACTTTTATTTGGGGAGTTTGGCAGCGATAAAGTGAGAAGAAAATCCAAACGAAGAAGTGAAGAATGCTTAATAGAATTCACAGAGCCTTAAAGTGTGTGTCTCAAAGAAGTAGTGAGGGGATTTGCTCTCTGTTAACTGGTGGGATAATTAAAACTGAAATACTCTTGGTTCAGGAATAAAAGTGAAATCGCCAGAGTCCAATTCAGAATTGGAATGATTTATAAAGATTCAGGCTTTGGTTTCTTTCCAGTTATCCACTTACTGGTTGCCTTTTGGAAATACCCTGCTAATAGTAGTAGTGGCTGGCTGAAGGAGAGCTAATGAGAACTTTAGCAATTGTCTGAGGGAGGGGAAAACCAAGTTTCTTAAGGCTTGGTCATAAATTAAACTAAAACGCAGGGTAATTGTCATTTTTATGATGCCCAGTCTTAACTTTTGGACAGATACAAAACAAACCTGACGGCAACATTTTGTTGATGCACGGTTATTGCCACATATATTTCTAATGCCTGCTTTTCAATAAAAACAAACGTTAAATTTACGATTTTTGCCACTGCACAGTCTGAGAATTCTCATTACATATTGCTATATGATCGAGTGTAACTTTGAATATTTCGTTTTCACTGGGGCTTTTAGCACAATCTCAGGTTTGCTAAAGTGGATTGGACCTTGATCTTCCTCTTCAGTGCAAAATTATTGCAGCCATGTGCTTGAATACACAGCAAAGTAAGGCCACAGCCCACAGCCCACAGCAAGCCTTTGGCCAAGCTTTGATTGTATCTGCTGGTCTGAGACGCGTGGAAACAGTTAACTACAATATTAATAATTATTAGTAAATATTTAAAATTAAAAATGTACTTAAAAACATTACGCCATGGTTAATAAAAAACATTGAAACAGAGAAATTACAAAACTTACTTAAATGTACATTTCAATTAAAAGTTTGCAATCAAATGGAACTGTGCTGAATGCCCCAACTGTGTCCAGCGTAAAGTTTGGTCTGTTCTTGACTTGGATGCTGCCAGGCACAGTTGCGGGAGATAGACACAAAAAGCTGGAGTAACTCAGCGGGACAGGCAGCATCTCTGGAGAGAAGGAATGGGTGACATTTCGGGTCGAGACCCTTCTTCAAAAAGTAGCCATAGAGCATGGGCACAGTTCCTGTAGCCTATCTTCAAAAGAAGGGTCTCGACCCGAAACGTAACCCATTCCTTATCTCCAGAGATGCTGCCTGTCCACCGAGTTACTCCTGCTTTTTGTGTATATCTTCAGTTTAAACCAACATCTGCAGTTCCTTCTTACACAGTTGTGGAAGTTCATCTGCAATGTACTTCCTGTGCAGAAACAAAGAAGTGCGGATGCCAATTTATACCAAAGTTAGACACAAAGTGCTGGAGTAACTCAGCGGGTCAAGCAGCATCTCTGGGAAAAAAAGGGTGGGTGACGGTTTGGGTCAGGACCCTTCTTCAACTGTCCGGAGCAGTCCAAGAGGAGAGGGTTTTGTAGAGCTCCCATCGGAGAGAGGTAGAGAACTTTAAAATAGGCATACCTTGAGGAGATTTCGCAATGAAGCAGACAAAATGTAGAAACAAAAGAACTGCAGATGCTGCTGTACACCAAAGATAGACAAAGTGCGGGAGGAACCTGGCCACCTGGGCAGCACAGTGACGCAGCAGTAGAGTTGCTGCCTCACAGCGCCAGAGACACGGTTTTGATCCTGACTATGGGTGCTGGCTGTACGGAGTTTGTTCGTTCTCCCCATGACCATGGCGTTTTCCCTGGGAGCTCCGGTTTCCTCCCACACTCCAAAGACATGCAGATTTGTAGGTTAATTGGCTTGATAAAATTGTAAATTGCCCCTAGTGTGTTGGATAATGTTAATGTGCGGGGATTGTTGGTCGGCACGGATTCAGTGGGTCGAAGGGCCCGTTTCCGCGCTGTGTCTCTAAACTAAACTAAACTAAACTAAACTAAACTAAACTCAGCAGTCAGGAAACATCTCTGGAGAAAAACGATGCTTGCCTCTTCACGTGGGGACCCTTTCATTTCCTGTGTGCTGTAGATAGTTCTCTGTGTACTCAACAGCCAGCGGTCAGAATGTTCAACACCAAAGTCTCTCTTCAGTTGCAAACATCCGTGCAGTGAATCCATTTTGTCTCTGTTATAATTCATATTTGCATTTCATGTTATAGAATCATCCACAATGCTATTGATAACAAATAGCCTTATGGAGCATGGAAATAGGTCCTGTAGTCCATCTAGTCCATGCCAATAATCAAAAACCCATTCACATCAATCCACTTATCCTGTTTTATTCTCCCCAGCAGGCATTGTATCAACTGTTCTCACCTACACACTATGGACAATTGTCCCCCTTTCCACGACCTAATTCGCGACCTCTGCCGAGTTTGCCCTTGACTCATACTCGCAGCATGGTCGTCACGAGGTCGTAGGAGGTCGTAGGTAGGTCGTAGCAGGTCGTGATGCTAGTCATAGGTACTCGTGGCATCAAGTAGGTCGGGGCGTTTTTTTCAACATGATGAAAAATGTCCACGAGGAAAAAAGGTTGTGAATTAGGTCGTGAAAGTGGGACAGGCTCTTGACTGTAGCCATTTAATCTACCATCGCACATGTCTTTCGGATGTGGGAGGAAACAAGAGCATCCACTATAGTCCATTAGAAACCATTAGAGTCACAGGTAGATTGGAGATTGGGTGACAACCCTGCAGAACACTTCCACTCAGTCCACAAATGCCTTGTCTAGTATCTATTCACCCACCTTGATTCTCCATCCCACTCTCGCACTGAACTCTCTGTACTTGACTCACGAGAGGTCAATTGTCATATGTACCAGCAATGGAAACTTTTTTTTAATTTGTAGCAGCTTAACAATACTGTAAACACTATACATGCAGTAATATAAAATAATCAAAACGTTCAATAAATTAATAACTGCAATGCCAGTGCAAAATGACAAAAATCTGTAGTGCAACCAAAACACAGTCCATAGAAGTTCAAGGTTGCTGAGGTGAGTGCATGTAGTGTTCGAGACAACAATGGTTTCTTGGAATAGGTATTCTTGAACCCATAGTTTCCATGCTCCTGTACCCTTTTGTCAATGGTTTTGTTCCAACGATGCCCAACCTGAGCTGCAGGAACAATACTTCATTTTCCATCCTGGCATGTGGTGGCCCTTGAAACTCAATATCAAATTCATCAGATTCCAATAATTATATACCCTTGTTTGCATCAGAAATGGCCAGCTATCTATCGATCTATAAATAACTTGTTAGCTCTTTTTTCTCTTTCTATAGATGCTGCCTGATTTATGGTGTGTTTCTATTTTAATTTTAATGTCCTTATCCTTGGTATCATCCTAATAATTTAAAGAAAATATGGAACTTAAAAAAACAAACTAGCCTCAGTAACGAAATATAAAACTAGTGGATTGTTGTAAAAGCCCAGAATTCACTAATGTCTTTCCAAGAACAAAATCTGCAGACTTACCCAGTCTAGACTGCACTCCAGATTGTATTATGTTGTAATTGTAATGAATTTATTAGCCAAGTATGTAAAAACATATAATGAATTTGATTTGCCATACAGTCATACCAAAAAACCAACAAGACACACAACTACATACAAATTAATGTGAACATCCACCACAGCACACCGTGATGGAAGGCAATAACGTATTATCTTCTTCCCTCCTTTTCTCCCACGGTCGGGGCAGTCAAACCATCCGCAGTCGGGGCTATCGAAGTTCCTGCAGCCTAACCAAGGGACCATGAGCTCCATGATGTTAAGTCCGCAGGCTCACATGGTTGGAGCTCCCGTAGTCGATTCCCAGCAAAGGGAACTCTAGTTCCACGATGGTCGGCCGCAGTACGGACGGAGATATGATACGGAAAAGTTGCATCTCTGTCGAGGAAAGAGATAAAATAAGTTTCCCCCAACCCCCTTAATACAAAACTAAAGATACACTACAACGTACATTGAACAACAGACTAAAAACAACAAAAGAAGAAAAGGCCGAGACAGACCGCTGGCCAAATCCACCAACAAGGTAGAATCTTAATTCAGTTCAAGGTGAATGATTGCCAGTGACATCCACATCTTCTGAATGAATTTATGAATACATCTAATCTCCAGTATACCCTTGCTAAAGGGCCTGTCCCACTGTACGAGGTAATTCAAGAGCACTCCCGAGTTAAAAAAAAAAGTCAAATTCGTGGTAAGTACGTAGAATGTACGTAGCGTGTATGTCGGAGCTCGGGACGTCTCTTAGCGGCTCGTAACGCTAACGGCAGGTACTCGGGAAACACGGTAAGCTCGTGAAGACTCGTAAAGATTTTCAACATGTTGAAAAATGTCCATGAGAGCCCCGAGTATCTACGAGTGGCTAATACCGTGATTCTTCGAGTTCGAATCATGGGAAACTCGGGAGAACTCTTGAATTAGCTCGTACAGTGGGACAGGCCATTAAGACTTGAAACATTTTTGATTTAAATCTTTTTATTTGAATTTCACAGCAATTTGCATACATACAATGATAACAGAGAGCGACAGTCAAGGCATAATTGTGCAACAGTATGTAGGCGACCCTCAAAGCCCTTACCCTTACCCACCTTCAACCCACCCGAATCAGGTCGGAACCAAACGGGGACAAACAACACTCACATACATACACATCCACACAAATATGGTAAGATAAACGAAACAAAAAGTACTAAAAAAAAGGGGGGTCACTAATAACAGTAAATAAGTAAGTAATTAAATAAATAAGTGGGGGGGGGGGGGGGGGGGGGGGGGGGGGGGGGGTTAAAGGGGAGAGCAGCTGCAGTAGAGCAGAACAATGGTGGAGAGCACTCAGTCCTCCTCCGAGTCCGGGGACAAGTTGAGAGAGTTAACAAGTTCCAAGAAAGGGTTCCATGTATCTAGGAATGTCTTGGTAGAGCCTTTGAGAGAGAAC